>NW_022589743.1:22008896-22169432 GCF_004348235.1 Phoca vitulina
TTTATTTGACAGAGAGAGACACAGCGAGAGAGGGAACACAAGCAGGGGGAGTGGGAGAGGGAGAAGCAGGCTCCCCGCAGAGCAGGGAGCCCGATGCGGGACTCGATCCCAGGACCCTGGGATCATGACCTGAGCCGAAGGCAGTCGCTTAACCGACTGAGCCACCCAGGCGCCCTTGATTTTTTTTTTTTTTTAATTGCTTTTCAGCGAGAGAGAGATCACTTTGCATGCTGAAACCAGGAGTAATAGTTACTTACTTTTCTTTTTTAATAGTGCTGCACAGTTAATGAACTATAAAATGCAAGACTTTCTTAACTTACAGTTTTGGTTTTGTTTTTTAGTTTTAGAGTAATCATTAGAAAATTATTTTGAGGGGCACGTGGGTGGTGCAGTCAGTTAAGCATCAACTCTTGGTTTTGGCTCAGGGTCATGAGATTGAGCCCTGTGTAGGACTCTGCACTTAGTGCAGAGTCTGCTTGGGATTCTCTCTCCCTCTGCCTCCCCCCCACCCCATGCTCTCTCTCTCTCTCTCTAAAGTAAATAAACTTTTTTTTTTACCTGCCGAGCAGGGAGCCCGATGTAGGGCTCGATCCCAGGAGCCGACGGCAGATGCTTAACAACTGAGGCACCCAGGCGCCCCTAAAGTAAATAAATCTTATTTAAAAAAAAAGAAAATTATTTTGAGCTTTTTTAGATATATAAAATATTTCAGTAAAGTAAAAGTAATAAAATTCTAATGTACTTAGATGTATAACAGCATCTCTTTTAGGCTGGGATGTAAGAAAAATTCATATATATATATAAGTTCATATATATATGCCATATGTCTGTATGAAATTCTCCATATCTTACAGAATCTTGGTATGGTAAGAGTACTAAAATGTTGGTGCCCAGATACCATGGCTTGCCTGGTTACTTCATAAAAACATTTTTATGAATGTGATTAAATGTATAAGTAATATGTAATTTTTAATTTACAAAAAAATATATAGGAATTAATATTAAATTAATTGATGAAAGAAGGATGAGCTAGAGAATATTTTCTGAGGAAGGAAAATATACTTAAAAGTCTTCCTTAAAAAATAACTAAGGGGCTCCTGGTAGCCCAGTTACTTAAGCCTCAGACTCTTGATTTTGGCTCAAGTCATGATCGAGGTCATAGGATTAAGACCCTGCCTTGAACTCTCATGTAGAATCTGCTTGAGATTCTCTCTCTCCCTCTAGTTCTGCCTCTTCCATCCCGCTTGCATGAGCATGCCAGCTCTCTCTCTCTAAAAACAACAACTACTAAAAGTGGTTATTTATAGAATTAAAAAAAGATTGGGGTTTGTTTTAGCCATGGGAATTGTTGAGAAATGACCAAAATCTCTATATACCCTATGAGATGTGTGGTAGAAATGGATTTCAACACTGGTACAGGCAAAAGAAAAAAAAAGAAAAAAAGAAATGGATTTCAAAAAATGTCAAACAATTTAGAGAAAATGCTACACTTTGGAAATAACCCATAACTGATGAACTGAATTTTTGACACAGTTGGTTGGGCTTTTTGTTATTTACTTGTTGATTATTTTTATTTGTTTGTTTTTCAGTTGGTAGGCTTCCTGGTCTTGGCAAATAGAGGGAATTTCTCATGATAGACCTCTAAGTTTCTTTCTAAAGACTGTGTGCTAAGCAGTGTGATAGGTGATTATAATTAGCAATTTCAAAAGAGATACAGATATTTGAACCTAATGCTCTTTTCCCGTAGGAACAAGATCATGGTGTTGGCCGGACAGGAACAGTGAATAGTGTTGGAAGTAATCAGTCTATTCCCAGCATGTCCATCAGTGCCAGTAGCCAAAGTAGTAGTGTTAACAGTCTTCCAGATGCCTCAGATGACAAGAGTGAGCTGGATATGATGGAGGGAGACCACACAGTGATGTCTAATAGTTCTGTCATCCATTTAAAACCTGTGAGTATTTGGATTTCAGTGAAAAAAATTTCAACTTTGGTAAATAATTTCTTCCACTGATTAATTAGGCGATTGTCTTGGATGTTTCAGAAGTTTGGAACATATTTAGGTAACTTATTTTAAAGTGGCAGTAGGCTTGTTTTCCCAGTGTAATGTTAGCATTTGGGAAACTAATGTTTTAGGAATACAAAAAGGATATTTTAAAAATCTTAGAAGAAAGAAATACAGAAACACTGTGTAATATATAATTTGAAGTTAATTTCATGAAAAATAAAGTATTTAAAAATAGTAAGTATACACATGAAAGTCATGATAATGGTTGTCTTTTAAGAGAAAGAGTTACGATGGGTAATGATCAAAAGTGACTTGCACTGTCCATAATGTTTATATCTTTAAAATAAAACTGAGTGTAATTGCCAATAATTGTAAATTCTGGGTTTAGGAAATAAGGGTTTTGCTACATTATTCTTCACACTTCTGAGTGCAGAATTTTTAATTTTGTTGAAAACATTTTGAAAGTCAGGTAACTTATTTTTAGCAACCAATAGGAATACTTCCTTTTTAACTTAACAGCTTGCAGTATTACCTAAAAACCTACTAGGCACAAGAGCTAAAAAGTAAAACTAACCCAAGTGTTCATCAACAGATGAATAGATAAATAAACTATAGTATATACATACAAGGGAATATTATTCAGCTATGAAAAAAATGAAATTCTGATACATGCTATAACATGAGTGAACCTTGAAATGTTATGCTAAAAAAGAAATGTTATGCTAAGTGATACTAAGCCAGATGCAAAAGGACAAATATTGCATAATTCCACTTATATGAAATATCTAGAATAGGCAATTCATAGAGACGCAAAATAGATTAGTGGTTACCAGGGACTGAGTAGAGGATAAAATGGAGAATTTTTGTTAGCAGATAACAATTTCCATTTGGGTCGTGGAAAAAGTTTTGGAAATGGTGGTGGTTGTACAACATTGGGAATATAATTAATGCCACTAAATTGTACATTTAAAAATGGTTGAAATGGAAAATTTCATATTATATACGTTCTGCTACACTCACAACACAAAAAGTGATTAAGAATGATTTAGTTTAGGGGCGCCTGGGTGGCTCAGTCATTAAGCGTCTGCCTTCGGCTCAGGTCATGATCTCAGGGTCCTGGGATCGAGCCCCGCCTCGGGCTCCCTGCTCAGTGGGGAGCCTGCTTCTCCCTCTCCCACTCCCCTTGCTTGTGTTCCCTCTCTCGCTGTGTCTCTCTGTCAAATAAATAAATAAAATCTTTAAAAAAAAAAAAATGATTTAGTTTATGTAATAGTGTTCTTCAGGGCAAAATTGTGTTTAATTTTTATATACTTAGACAATAGAAGCAGCAGTAAAAAAATTATTCTCATAATTAGTTGGTTGCTACTTAATTGATTTCGTCTTCGGTTAATAAACTAAGGCATATATAAGGAAATACATCAATTCTTAAAATTTTTACAGTTATTTTTTGATTACTTACATGGACAAATGGCAGAAGTATTATAAAGATATTTTTAAGATATATTATTGATTTGAAAACCCAAGAGCCTTAGAGTAATTAATTTTTTTACTGCTGTTTAAAATTATTAAAGCTTTTCCATTTTCTATATAAGTAGGATATAAATCTAATCTGATACATTTCCTTATCCTAAATCTGTGTGCTGTTTCATACACTGAGGTAATAATGTTTCCTGATTCTAATTATGTTGAAAATAAAATGTTAGCATTCACAATTTTTGTTTTTGCTTTTTGAAATTACGTCTTTAAGATAAATTGATCAAGTTATCTTTAAATTTTCTTGAAAGTTCAAGTGAACTGTATTTGTTCACCTGAAATTGTATTGTTTCTTTCTTTGCCTAGGAGGAAGAAAATTACAGAGAAGAGGGAGATCCTAGAACAAGAGCATCAGATCCACAATCTCCACCACAAGTGTCTCGTCATAAATCACACTATCGTAACCGAGAACACTTTGCTACTATACGGACGGCATCACTGGTACGTTCTTCCCCTGAATTAGAAATACATTTTTCATATTGGACTGTGGCACCTGTACTAAAGTATAACTATATCTTATTTTTTTGATTTGGGGTTTATTTTGCAAAACACTCATTGAACATTTAAGTGCCTCTTATGAGAAGGATATACAGAATACTTTGAGAGATGTTAAACTAGTAATGTCTTCAAGACCTACACAAATAACTGATATGTTAGAATATATTAAATGCTTAAGAGGGCTAGAAGGTACTAAATAGGAATTCAGATTACTTTTGATTTGGGGCATAAAAGAAATATTTATAAAACAAATTGTTTAGGGATGGCTGGATGGCTCAGTCAGTTAAGCATCCCACTCTTGGTTTCGGCTCAGGTCATGATCTCAAGTGGGACTCTGTACTCGGCACTCAGCGTGGAGTCTGCCTGAGATTCTCTCCCTCCCTCTCTGCTCATGCTTGCTCGCTCTCTCAAATAAATAAATAAAAATCTTTTAAAAAATAAAAAGTAAAACAAATTGTTTGAGCTTTTAATAGTTTGTTGCTTTTAGGCACAGAGAGGAAGAAAAATGTTATTTCTACATAAGAATTAACAGTGAAGAGGGGCGCCTGGGTGGCTCAGTCAGTTAAGCATCTGCCTTCGGCTCAGGTCATGATCCCAGGGTCCCGGGATTGAGCCCCAACTTGGGCTCCCTGCTCAGTGGGGAGTCTGCTTCTCCCTCTGCCCTTTCCCCCTGCTCGTGATCTCTCTTTCACACTCTGTCTCTCAAATAAATAAATAAAATCTTAAAAAAAAAAAAGAATTAACAGTAAGGAAATACTGAAGCTAAATGATGGGAAATGTTTGGGAAATATCAAGTAATTCAATTTAATGTATCCAAAATGTAGTTCTTCTAATTTCCAAAAAAAACAATAAAAATGGATTATGGGGGATGCCTGACTTGCTCAGTCGGTAAAAGATGTGACCCTTGATCTTAAGGTTGTGAATTTGAGCCCCACATTGGATGTAGAGCTTACTTTTAAAAATGGTGGGATGCCTGGGTGGCTCAGTTGGTTAAGCGTCTGCCTTCAGCTCGGGTCATGATCCCAGGGTCCTGGGATTGAGCCCCGCATTGGGCTCCCTGCTCAGCGGGGAGTCTGCTTCTCCATCCCCCTGCTCATGTGTGCCCTCTTTCTCTCTCTCTCTCTCCCCCCAAATAAATAAATAAAATCTTTAAATAAATAAATGGATTATGTGTCAATTATAAGGATGTTATTTTAGCTACATATTACCCTGATCAGTCAAAAAAGTAGGACAAACACAGGATGAAGGATACTAGGAATAAAAAGAAATTAAGATATCATAGGAAAAGTAGGCTGTTAGAAAATATAACAGGAAGTATAAAAGATATATCTGAGAAAAAAAGTTATCTGAGTTATCACCTGCATAAGCAGATTTTATAAATCCCATGCAATGGCCCATGACTCTGTATGACTTGGGGTCAAGAATGCCATCCCCCATCCTGAGGAATCAGGTCATTCCTGCTATTCTGCAACATGTAAATAACTTCTTGGACACAGCAAGTGGCAAAGATAGCTTGATGTTGTTTTTTTTTTAATGACTATTTTAATAAATACCTAGAGAGGTATTAGTGGAGAGAGGCCAATTCATGTGACTTTGTGACTTGGCATATATTAAATGTTTCCCAAACAAATTCCCAGTTTCTGGCTCCCTCAAATTAATTAAGGACACACTTTTTTTTTTTTTAATTGACGTATAGTTGACATACAGTGTTATATTAGTTTCAGGTATACAACATAGTGATTTGACAATTCTATGCATTATCAGTACTCACCACAGTAAGGGTAGTCATCATCTGTCACCATACAACATTATTAGTATTATTGACTATATTCCCTGTGCTGTATTTTTATCTCCATAACTTATTTATTTCATAACTGGAAGTTTATACCTCTTAATCCCCATCACCTGTTTCATCCATCCCACCATCCACCAGTTTGTTTTGTGTATTTTAAGTGTCTGTTGATTTTTGTTTGTTTGTTCATTGGTTTTCTGGATTCCACATGTACGTGAAATCATATGGTATTTGTCTTTCTCTGTCTGACTTAATTTCACTTAGTATAATACCCTCTAAGTTTATTCATGTTGTTGCAAATACCAAGATCTCCTTTTTTATGGCTAATATTCCATTATGTCTGTGTGTGTGTGTATATATTTTATGCGCTTTATCTGTTCATTTATTGATGGACCCTTGGGTTGTTTCCATACCTTGACTATTGTAAATAATACTTCAGTGAACATATGGGTGCATATATCTTTTCAAAGTAGTGTTTTCTAGGGACGTCTGGGTGGCTCAGTCAGTTAAGAGTCTGCCTTTGGCTCAGGTCATGATCCCAGGGTCCTCGGATCGAGCCCTACCTCAGGGGGCCTGCTTCTCTCTCTCCCTCTGCCTGCTGCTCTCCCTGCTTGTGCTCTGTCTCTCTCTCTCTGTCAAATAAATAAAATCTTTTTTGAAAAAAAGAGGTAGTGTTTTCTAATTCTTTTTTTCCCTCCCTCCCTCCTTTCCTTCCTTCCTTCCTTCCTTCCCGTCTTTTTTTGTTTTTGTTTTTGTTTTTGAGATGGAGTGAGGGGAGGGGCAGAGGGAGAGGGAGAGAGAAAATCTTAAGCAGGCTCCTCTGCCCACTGCAGAGCCTGATGCAGGGTTTGATCTCACAACCCTGAGATCATGACCTGAGCCGAAATCAAGAGTTGGACACTTTCTAATGCAGCCACCCAGGTCCCCCAGTGTTTTATATTTCTTTGGGTAAATACCCAGTAGTGGAATCATAGATCATATGGTGTTTGTATTTTTAATTTTTTGAAGAACCTCTGTAGTATTTCCCACAGTGGTTGTACCAGTTTGCATTCTTACCAACAGTACACAGGGGTTCCCTTTTCTTAAGGACACTTATTAAATTATGGATTTAGAAAGCTTAAGATCCATATTCTTAAACCCAGTAATTCCATTTATTTCAAATAAAACATTCAGAGTGTATGTAGATTTATGTACAAGATAACCAAAGCTGTATTCTTCAGTATAACTACCATGTACCATAACTCATTCTTTCTTCTGCCTTGGGTTGTTTTCATACAATAAATGGATATTAGGTATTCAATTTGAAGAGTTTTTACAGTGGTTCATGCCTAAGTTAGCCATCACCTAAAAAAAAAACAAGATATGTAAAATTTCTAGTCATTACAATAATTTCCCTTCATACCCCCCCTTTGTCAGTTTTTCACTCCCATGAACACCATTTTCTGTCTCTTCACTATTATTAGTTTTAACTGTTTGGGTTTCATATAAAGGGAATCACAAAATGTACTGTTGTATCAGGCTTATTTTGCTCTACTTAATGTTTTTGAGATTTATCAGTCTTGTGTTCATTAAAATTCATTCTTTTTAAAAAGATTTTATTTATTTATTAGAGAGAGACAGAGAGAGAGAGCATGAACTGAGGGAGGAGCAGAGGGAGAGGGAGAAGCAGAGTCCCCGCTGAGCAGGGAGCCCGATGTGGGGCTTGATTCCAGCCTGAACCGAAGGCAGACACTGAACCAACTAAGTCACCCAGGCACCCCAAAAGTTCATTCTTTTTTATTACTATAAGTAGTTTTCCATTGTGTGAATATGTGATTTTTATACTCATTCTTTACTGATGAACATTTGGTTTGATTACCTTTTGGGCTTGTAAGATTGCTATAAACATTCTTGTACAAATTTTCATGTGAACATGATATTTTAATTTCTTTTTGGTAAATACTTAAGGTAACATAACTGAGTTGTAAGGTATGTGTATGTTTAACTTCATAAGAATCTATCAGTTTTCCAAAATGGGTGTACCATTTCACATGCCCATTAGCATTGTATAAGTTCTAATTGCTTCACATTCTCTCCAACATTTGGGGTTGTCAGTCTTTTTTATTTTAGCCACTCTAGTGGTATGAAATGGAATCTTGTAGTAGTATTTTTGCATTTCCCTGTGACTAAAGAGGTAATCATTAAAAGCCCCTTTTCATGTGCTTATTGTCTGTTCTTGTATCTTCTTTTGTGAAGTGTTTCTTCAAGTCTTTTGCCTTCTTTTTTTTTTAAGATTTTATTTATTTGAGAGAGAGAGAGAGCAGAGTGAGAGAGAGCACGAGCTAGGGGGAGGAACAGAAAGGAGGTAGAGAGGCAGAGAGCCCGCTGAGCAGGGAGCCTGATGTGGGGCTCCATCCCAGGACCCCGAGATCATGACCTGAGCTGAAGACAGACGCTCAACTGACTGAGCCACCCAGGCACCCCATCTTTTGCTTCATTTCTTATTCAGATATTCATCTTTTTAATATTGATCTGTAGGTGTTCTTTATAAAGGTTGCTTATAGTAATTTATCTCATATATGTCTTGCAAATATTTTTTCTTCATCTGTAATTTACCTATTCTTTTTCCTACTTGATGAAAAAGTAAAATTTTTTAGTTTTAAAATCCAATTTAAAAAATGGATAAAGTGGGGGGCGCCTGGGTCGTGCAGTTGGTTAAGTGACCAACTCTTTGATTTCAGCTCAAGTCATGATCTCAGGGTGGTGAGATTGAGCCCTGCCTAATGCTCCCCACTCAGTGCTGAGTCTGTTTGGGATTCTTCCTCTCCCTCTGCCCCTTCCCCCTGCATGGTCTCTCTCTGTCTCTTCCTCTCTCTCTCTCTCTCAAATAAATAAAACTTTTTAGGGGCGCCTGGGTGGCTCAGTCAGTTAAGCATCTGCCTTCGGCTCAGGTCATGATCCCAGGGTCCTGGGATCGAGCCCCATGTCAGGCTCCCTGCTCAGCTGAGAGCCTGCTTCTCCCTTTCCCTCCACCTGCCACTCTGCCTACTTGTGCTCTCTATCACTCTGTCAAATAAATAAAATCTTTTAAAAACAGATAAAATAAATAAAGCTTTTAAAAAATGCACAAAGTGGGGGGTTCTTGGGTGGCTCAGTCAGTTAAGCATCGACTCGATTTCAGCTCAGGTCATGATCTCAGGCTTGTGATGTGAGATCAAGCCCTGTGTCAGGCTCACACTGGGTGTGGGACCGGCTTAAGATTCTCTCTCTGCCCCTCCCTCCCTCAAAAAAATGGATAAAGGTCTTGAATAGACATTTCTCCAGAAAAGATATACAAATGACCAACAAGCACATGAAAAGATGCTCAATATCATTAGTTATTAGGGAAATGCAAATCAAAACCACAAGGAGGGACCACCTCATACCCACTAGGATGGCTTTTAAAAAAAAAAAGAAAAATAATAATTGTTGGAGAGGGGCACCTGGGTGGCTCAGTCGGTTAAGTGTCTGCCTTCAGCTCAGGTCATGATCCCAGCGTCCTGGGATCAAGTCCCGCATTGGGCTCCCTGCTAAGTGGGGAGCCTGCTTCTCCCTCTGCCTGCCGCTCCCCCTGCTTGGGCTCTTTCTCTCTCTCTGTCAAATAAATAAATAAAATCTTAAAAAATAATAATAATTGTTGGAGAGCATGCAGAGAAATGAGAACTCCTGTATGTTTCTGGTAATATGTATGTAATAATATTGTAATTGTGTATATGTAATATGATTCAGCTTCTGTGGGAAACAGTTGACAGTTCCTCAGAAAGTTAAACTTGGAATTATCATATGACTCAACAATTCTGTTCACTCAAAGAATCAAAAACTAATACTCAAACAAATACATGTACACACATGTTCATAACAGCACTATTCATAATAGCCATATCCATCAGCAAATGAATGATAAATTATGGTATATGCATACAGTGGAATATTATTTGGCTGTAAAAAGGAATGAAATACTGATACATGCTACAACATGGATGAACCTTGAAAACATGCTAAATGAAGGAAGCCAGGCATAAAAGATCACATATTATATGACTATATGAAATATCCAAAATAGATGTGAATCCATAGAAATGGAAAATAAATTGGTGGTTACGAGGAGAGAATGGGGAACAGGATTTTCTTCTGAGATGATAAAAATGTTTTGTTAATTAGATAAAGCTGGTAGTTTTATAACATTGTGAATATTCTAAATGCCATTGAGTTGTTCACTTTGAAATGATTAATTTGGGATGCCTGGGTGGCTCAGTTGGTTAAGCATCTGGCTCTTCGTTTCAGCTCAGGTCATGATCCCAGGGTCCTGGGATCCAGCCCAGGGTCCTGGGTTCCAGCCCCACGTCGGGCTCTGCACTTAGCAGGGAGTCTACTTGAGCATTCTCTCCCTCACCCTTTGCCCCTCCCCATACTCGCTCACACACTCGTTTGCTCTCTCTCTACAATAAATAAATAAATATTTTTTTAAAATGAATAATTTTAGGGGTGCCTGGCTGGCTCAGTTAGAAGAGCATGCAACTTAGTCTTGGAGTTGTGAGTGAATTTCACCTCACTTTAAAAATCCAATTTATAAATTTGTGTCTTCCAAATTTTTATTTAAAATCTAGTAAGTTAACATATAGTGTAATATTGATTTCAGGAGTAGAATTTAGTGATTCATCACTTATATATAACACCCAGTGCTCATCATAACAAGTGACCTCCTTAATCCCCATCATCCACTTAGCCCTCCCGCCTCCCACCCATGTCCCTCCACCAACCCTCTGTTCTCTGTTGTTAAGAGTCTTTTATGGGGGTGCCTGGGTGGCTCAGTCGTTAAGCGTCTGCCTTTGGCTCAGGTCATGATCCCAGGTCCTGGGATCGAGCCCCGCATCAGGCTCCCTGCTCCGCGGGGGGCCTGCTTCTCCCTCTCCCTCTCCCCCTGCTTGTGTTCCCTCTCTCTCCTTTTTTCCCTTTCCCATATGTTCATCTGTTTTGTTTCCTAAATTCCACGTATGAGTGAAATCATGTGGTATTTGTCTTTCTCTTATTTTGCCTAGCTCCGTCCACATCGTTACAAATGGCAAGATTTCATTCTTTTTGATGGCTGAATAATATTTGTGTGTGTGTGTGATCTTCTTTACCCATTCATCAGTTGATGGACATTTGGGCTCTTTTCATAGTTTGACTATTACATTTTTTTCTTTATAGCCAGTGCCTTTTGTGTCCTGTCCAGGAAATACTTGTTTACACAGTAGTCCATGTCTTCTTTTGCTTTATGATTCTATGTTTTTTTGGTTTTTTTTTTTAAGATTTTATTTATTATTTGACAGAGAGATATAGCAAGAGAGGGAACAAGAAGCAGAGGGAGTGAGAGAGAGGGAAAAGCAGGCTTCCCACTGAGCAGGGAGCCCAATGCGGGGCTTGATCCCAGGACCCTGGGATCATACGATTCTAAGTTTTATGTTTAGATCAAATGATTCTTTACAAATTAATTTTTGAATATAGAGTGATAATAGGAGTCAGGTCTATTTATTTATTTTTACGGGGAACCAGTTGTTTCAGCAGGATTTATTAAAAAACGCTTTCCATTTTGAATTAACTGGAATTTTTGGTAGAAAATCCAGTTGACTGAGTATGTGTGGGCTATTTCTAGATTTTATTCTGTTCCTTTGATCAGTTCAATCTGTCCTTATCCCAATACCACATTGTTTTGATTGCTGAAGTATATGTCTTCCAACTTTTTCTTCCCCCTCAAGATTGTTTTGGATATTCTTGGCCTTTTATATTCCCATATAAATTTTAGAATCAACTTGTTTATTTCTTTAAAAGACCTGCTGGAAATTTAATTGAAAACTGCTAACTGGGATCTCTTAAATTAATTGCCTACTTAGTTAATAGAGTGATCTAAAATGCTTTTGAAAGAAATGTTTTGCTTTATTTTGTTCTTTTCTGTCCATTGTTTGTATGTCTAGGTTACAAGGCAAATGCAAGAACATGAGCAGGACTCTGAGCTTAGAGAACAGATGTCTGGCTATAAGAGAATGAGGCGGCAACATCAAAAGCAGTTGATGACTCTGGAAAATAAGCTGAAGGCTGAGATGGATGAACATCGCCTCAGATTAGACAAAGATCTGGAAACTCAGCGTAACAATTTTGCTGCAGAAATGGAGAAACTTATCAAGAAACATCAGGCTGCTATGGAAAAAGAGGTGGCTGATTCAGTATTATTAATTTGTTCTAGCTTGTAACCATCCCAGAATTAACCAAGATAATATTTTGATGTTAGAGTATCTCTTCCCCAGAACCAAGCAAATCAATTGGAGAGAGAGACATTTACATAACATGTATAATATCAGGTACCGAGTCTGGGAACCAATAGACACGGGATTATTTCCTGATACTTGATAGATTTAGTGTCACAGTGGGTAAGTCATTCATTCATCTGTTCTGGGCCTCAGGTACTCTGGTTATCTGAAGAGTTTGATAAATCACTTATTAGTAACATGGTTCAGGTCTCAAAAAAATCATTTGTGATTCCCTTTTCTGTGTATTTTTTGGAAACTGTCCTTAAATTTATAGCAGCATTTTTATATCAGAGAATAATTGAAGATTAATATATAAAGATAATGTTAAAGATTATAAATTAAGGGAGTCAGATTAAGGTTTAGCCCATTTGTTTATTTACAAATAAGTGTCATTTTACTATATGATAAAAGCACATTTTTTAGGATTCTTGTTATGTGAAACCTTTTCTTGTAAAGGTTTTTGATGTCCCATTAGTTTCATTTTATTTCATAGTCATGTTTGTCAAGTAAAATGTAAGCGTCTCAGTAAATTCACAGAATATCTTCAAATATGTCTGGTAGTCCACATTAAGGCATTATTTATCATAGCTGCCCTGTTCAACCTTCCTCCCCCCCCCCCCCAAAAAAAAGAACCACTCTCTTACAATAGTAGAGAATTTAGCAAAATAATTCATGGTGTAAATAAACATTTGATTTTGAAATAATTTGGTGAAAGAATTATCCTGTTGGTCATTGGGTAGTATTTTTAATAACTTAGGAAGAGGTAGATACTAACATATTTAGGAAAGCATTTCATGAAACGGGATATAGAATATGATTACAAATTTAAGAAATAGATATGCATAGAAAATATTAGGAAGGGTATACACCAAAATGTTTATATTGGTTATCTCTGGGTGCTAAACTCATGTAATATTTTCCTTCTTTGTGTTTTTCTATACTTCCTAAATGTTCTACAGTGATTATGCATTGCATATATCATCAGAAATAAGGGGTGCCTGGCTGGCAAAAGTCGGTGGAATATGCAACTCTTGATCTCAGGGTTGTAAGTTTGACCCCCATGTTGGGTGTAGAGATTACTGAAAAATAAAAACTTTTAAAATAAGGGGAAAACAGTATGATACATATGTCTAATAATTAATATTTTCATATTATTTAATATATAAAAGGTCAAGTTTTACATTTAAAGATAAACATATTACATTATTTCATATACAAGTCAACCAAGATAAGAAGTCATGATTGAATTATATTTGTAGATAAATGTGTATTTGTTTGTTTTTTTATTGGGGGGAGAACATACCTCCTGTTAAATGGGGGAAAAAAAAAGGTGAAAACATTCTGACCCTGTACAAGATCAACATTTTAAAGACGAGTTCCATTTTATTGGTTCTCTGAAATTCAAATGAAGATGCTGAGTACTCCAGAAGCCAATATTGTTATATGTTAACTGCCGAAAATTTAAATAAAAATAAAAAAGGATGCTGAGTAACAAGTATTAATAATTTGTTGGGTATTCTCATTTTGGTAATACACTGATTTTTTTGATCATGGGAAAAAATGGTATCCTTGGTAATGTGTATTCAAATGCTGCTTTGAATCTATCAACTTAACTAATTTGATCCATTTTTAAAATTTTCTATAGGCTAAAGTGATGGCCAATGAGGAGAAAAAATTTCAGCAACATATTCAGGCCCAACAGAAGAAAGAACTGAATAGTTTTTTGGAGTCCCAGAAAAGAGAATATAAACTTCGAAAAGAACAGCTTAAGGAGGTACTTATTTTATAAACATTTTCAAGGCAGTTATCTGCTTATTGATTATACGTAATGTTGATCAACTCATAGAACCATGAAGATAAATTTTTCTCTTGTTGTTTGTCACCATGAAATGTGTATCAGTTTGAATGAAGACATTGATGATTGAGATCCTCAATTGAGGAGGTGTAAAAAGAATCATCTCCTGAAAACATAAGTTATTTTATTTATAATAGCTTTCCTAAGCACTTGTTAAGTAACTGATTAGAAATAAAAATATGTGAGCTGTGGAAAAAAAAGCCACACATTTCTTTCTTTAAAAATAAACCATTCTGGGGTGCCTAGGTGGCTCAGTCTGTTGGGTGTCTGACTCTTGCTCTCAGCTGGGGTTGTGATCTGGAGTCTTGACATGGAGCCCCCCTCCTCAGGCTCCACACACAGCAGGGAGTCTGCTTGAGATTTTCTCCGCCACTCGTGTGCACGTCCTCTGTCTATATAATAAATCTTTAAATAATCCTTTAGGTGTATAACACATGCGTGCGTGCATGCATGTGTATGTTCATTCCGAATGATTCTCAGTATAGAGGAAGGGACATACTAGACTTTTGGTGGGGAGATTCCCTGGCAGAAGATTTTGAGAAAGATACCAGGTGATTCTCAGGAAACAAAAGAGAGGATCATAGGGGAAAGGAGGGAAAAATAAAATAAGACAAACGAAATCAGAGAGGGAGACAAACCATAAGAGGCTTTTAATCATAGGAAACAAACTGAGGGTTGCTGGAGGGGAGGTGGGTGGGGGGATGGGGTAACTGGGTGATGGGCATTAAGGAGGGCATATGATGAGCACTGGGTGTTATATGCAACTGATGAATTACTGAACTCTATATCTGAAACTAATGATACACTATATGTTAACGAATTGAATTTAAATAAAATAAGTAAAAAAAAAAAAGATACTAGGTGATTTTCTGTCTATGTGCCTATGTTATCCTTGTCTCTTCCTGTAGTGTGTGTGCATATACACCCTCATTTGAGAACTACTAATTTATGTGCTTTTTATTTTTACATGTTTGAATATCTTATGAACTTAAGTTATAAAGAATTTGTCTTTTTCTTGAGTAACAGGGAAAGGACCATAAGGTTAGTAGTCTCTGAAAAATCAACTTAGACTTAGGAAAGATGGCTGATTTGTATTCTCTGCAATATTGATGGCTTTTTAGGTTGAAAATATACTAGTATTAATTGACATCCTAGGGTTCACCTCATTGAGTATATGATGAATGTTCTCATTTTGCCCAATATAAATGTTATTTTCATGTAGGTAGTTTTTGAGATGATACTTAAAATGCTATAGAAAAGCACTGGTTTTGATTCGTTCAGTGGTCATTAATGCTAAATATTAAATACCACTCATAAAAAAGGTTTCTGTTCTCCCATGATTTTAATTTAATTAATTTAATTTCCAAGTTTTTTATATTGAGTACATCCATAATCTTGCCAAAAGCTTGATATTTAGAATGTTAAAAACCAAGTGAGACATAACTGTATTTTAGCCCTAATTTTAATTTACATGTGATTTTTACCTGAAAGCACTACCTTCTATCTCTTCTTGGGAAGGATTTAAAGAAAGATATTTTTACTCCATTTACCAATCATTGTGTGCTTTTGAATCATCATAAGTGTAGCTGTGCAAAGCGAAAAGGTATGCATGTTTTCTAATGTACTTTTCTCTTTTTCCACTGGTCACTCAAGAAAAAGGAGAACTGTTACCAGCCTCCTTAAGGTCATTGCCCTGCCTGAGCACTAGAGAGGACATAGTTAAATACGTTTATTTAAATTTACCAGATACCAAATTTTATATTAACTTTATTCATGTACTTAAGTTTTATGTATTTTGAACTGAGTTCTTTATGTTTCCAGGAACTGAATGAAAACCAGAGCACCCCAAAAAAAGAAAAACAAGAATGGCTTTCAAAGCAGAAGGAGAATATACAACATTTCCAAGCAGAGGAAGAGGCTAATCTTCTACGACGACAGAGGCAATACTTAGAGCTGGAATGCCGTCGCTTTAAGAGAAGAATGTTACTTGGACGCCATAACTTAGAGCAGGACCTTGTCAGGGAGGTATGTTTGAATGATGTGATATCAGAAATATGTCTGTCATATCACAGCTGCAAGGCCTTTGTACTCATAATTCCCTGGCCTAAATCCTTCTTTCCCAGATATTCAATCCACATGGCTTGCTTTCTCCCTTTAAATGTTCTTCTTTACACTTCTTTCTCTTACACATATAGAATACAGGCAGCCTTGGGGCACTTAGGTGATGCAGTTAAGTGTCCGACTTTTGGTTTGCTCAGGTCGTGATTGCCAGGTTGTGAGATCAAGCCACAAGTAGGGCTCCGTGCTTAGTTCTGATTGGGACTCTCTCTCCTTCTCTCTCTGCCCCTCTCTACCACAGGCGTGTTCTCGCTCTCTCTCAAATAAATAAATAGGTCTTAAAAAAAAAAAAAAAAGAAGGAAATAGAATACAGGCAGCCTAGCTCTACAGTCCATATTCTTAACCACTACACTACACTGGGTATGCTCCTCCTAATAGAATTGAATAGTATACTCTGAAAAAATTCAGAGGATGGCTTAGGAACCTTCTTCAAATATAAAATTAGGAAACAAAGAAAGGAAAGAGGGAAGGACAGTAAACTTCTTGAGATAGATTTGATAGATTTTAAACTTACTGCATAAAGTAGTGTTAGTAAATAGTAAATGGACAGCATAAAGAAAATTTGTGCTACTAATTGTTCATTTACTACAGTAAATATTATAAAACCCTCATACTTACTATGTTGCCATTACTGATTCAGAGGATTACATCTATTTCCTGGTTGTTCTGTTTCTTAGGATTTTTTTCCTGGCATCATACAGCAGTATTATACCTTTGTCTTTTGTGTTATGGATTAGGAGTTAAATAAAAGGCAGACTCAAAAGGACTTAGAGCATGCCATGCTCCTGCGACAGCATGAATCCATGCAGGAACTGGAGTTCCGTCACCTCAACACCATTCAGAAGATGCGCTGTGAGTTGATCAGATTGCAGCATCAAACTGAGCTGACAAACCAGCTGGAATATAACAAGCGAAGAGAACGAGAACTAAGGAGAAAGCATGTCATGGAGGTTCGACAACAGCCTAAGAGTCTAAAGGTACCTTTAACCTAAGCTTCTTGATAAAAGGGAGAAGAGATAAAAGGCATCCATGTAAACAGTAAAAGTCTAAGACAGAGGTCTGGCATAAAGAAATTGAATAAACTTTTTTCTTTTCATTTTAAGAATGTTTGGTTAGTATTTTAACATTTTAAGAATGTTTTGGCTTATGTATTTCTCAGCAGTATACCAAAACTTTCTGGTATACAGTTGTAAGACATGCCATAAATAAGAATCAAAATTCTGATTTTTAATATACCCAAATGTCCAATGCTGATATTATAGTTGACATGTCAACATGCTAACCTGTTTTCTTCTCTCTGTTGTTCCAAGTAATATAATTTTGGAATCTTACTTACTCTAAATATGATTTGTTTCCAAAAAAGACACTAAGTTCTTAATCAGCACAGAAGCCAATGAATAGAAAATGTCTTTTTTACTCCCTCTCCCTTCATTGTCTATACTTATCTTAAAAGGAACAAAGAAATCATTACAGTGTTACTCCAGTCTGCTTGCTTGCTTTCTTTGCTTGGTAGTGTAGGTAAGACCATGGCGTAGGTAGTTGGGATATATATATATATATATATATATATATATATATATATATATAGTGTGTGTGTGTGTGTGTGTGTGTGTGTGTGTGTTTAGCACATCAGAGTAGAGCAAGTTGTTATATAGCCCTCCCCCCAATAAATAAGTAAAGATAAGTGTTGGTGATATATAATACCAAAGGACTTTAAATTTTGTATTTACTTTGAATACAGGAATTCATTCACATAGTATGAAATGTGAAGATACCAAAGTGTATTATAAAGATTTCCCTCTCTTCCCTTATCTCTCCAGCCAGCTGGTCTAGCCCAGAGTCAACCAGAGTTAACAATTACAGGACGTTTTCAAATTTTATAACTTGTAATAAATATTTGAAGGAATATAATCACATTACTCTTAATGAGCAAAAACAAAATCATCCACTGCATAGGCGGTCATCCGTAGTAGTACCTCAGTTAATTCGGATATGTCTGCAAATTTTAAACTTTTATTTACGTCCAGTAAGGCCCATATCCCCTAGTATTTCCTTTTTAAACTTTACCCAAGCCCTTTTATTTGAGAATTTAACTATAAAACTGTTTTTTGTCTTTAACTGTCCTGGAGTGAAGTGAAATTCATTCACAGAGGTAATCTGTGTTAAAATCTAGAAACTATACTATATCCAATTGTAACTCTGATTCCCATGCAACTCCATTCTAAAAGACTGTCTTGAATGAAATATAAAAGCAAAATTAAGATGGTTTATTCTTTCCTTGTGAACTGGGATAAAATTTCACTTTTTTGTGTCTTCAAAATAATAAACATCATTTACAGAGTAGCTTATGTTGACTACCCATATAACCTTCATTAATCATTACTTAGAAAAATTGGAATTCATAATGATTTTTCAGATTTATTTTGTCTTTGTAATGAAGAGGGTATATACTCTTTTGGCTACAGAACAATTTCCCCCAAGAGATTTTTAAAACAATATGTCTGTAAAATTATTGTTTTAAAGTCAACAGCACCCAGAAGCAAACCACACTGAAAGCTTGTTAGTTTTCTCTAGTCATACCATAAATCTGATATGACTACATTTCTCTAGGGACTTGGAATAGGTGGTTGTTTGATATTTAAGCCTTCCTTTCTGTTTCCTCTTGTTGGAGCCTTTTTAGTTTGAAAGCTTGTTAACACTAGATTTTATTTTTACAGATGGTGAGGAGAAAAATAATATTTCACAATCATAGTCAGACTTTGAATGACTTAGAATGCCTCCTTTGATGACCAGTGACCTTGAGATTTTCCATAAAGGAAATTGTTCTGTTACTTTAGTAGGGAAGAAAATCATGGTGTTCCTCTTAGTTATATATATCTATCTCCTTGCTCCATTTGAACAAAAGAAACACCCAAGTCATCCCATTTTTAAATGCCTAAGTCATAATAGTTGTTTCTTCCAACTTCCTTCAAGACTTTAATGGGGAGTAGGGGGACTTTAGTTTGAGCACTTGGGGTTTCTGTAGTTTATTCTTGATTGTAAGTGTTACTCTTCTTGTTGAAAAAAAATTGCAAGTTCTTTTTCTCATTAGGCTAATGATATGGAATGATTACAGTTTCCTTGGTATCCTATTTTAAAAATAAAAATTTTTATTAAAAGATTGAATGTTATACAGAGGCAGGAGAAAATGTCTAAATGTCATTGTTTCATTCCTAGCTAACTTGGAAGAATTTTGTTAACCAAGGACAGTATTTAAGTGTGGTGCTACTCCGCATAATTAAACCAAGAGTTTATCTTTCTAGTTAGACAATTTTTGAACCTTCACAGAATAAAGTATCATGACTATGACCTAGTGCCTCGGTTGGTGTGAAATATGGAAAAGGTCAAGTTGTAATATTACAAGGGGTGGTGAATGACTAGTTCCTTGACAAGTGGTTTACTTTGGTAAGATGTGCATTTGTTGCATACTGAATCAACCAATCAGTATCTGGCAGTATTTATATTAAGGTAAAATAATTTCAAGTATAGGTTCTGCCTTAGTGTAGTAAATGAATATATTCTCGCAGGCTCACTCGGTATACTTTATAGAATAATATCTCATGATTAACAAAAACCAAAGCCAAAACTCTTCTGTCTCTGAGCTCAGTTATTTTATCTCAGAAATATTTATGTAGCTCATGTCTCTTATCACTCCCAAGAAAGTTGTCCTCTCCCTTGCCCCATAACTTTTGTTTGACCTTTAAAAGATGAGCTAACCTGACTGACTTTCAAGTTTTTGCTTATGGCATTAAAGAGTAGACCATTACTAAGTATGTTTCTATCTAGTTTATTCCCTTAAGGAAAAGATAATTAATTGTAAATAATATTAGTTACTAATACCCTGCTTTGTGGGGTCTGTTATTCAGTATGTAGTTAGAGTTGAGATTGTTATTAAAAGAATTTAAAGCAAAGTGCCTCAGATAAGGAACAGAGTAAATATGCTTATTGTCTCCCTCAGAGATCTGATAAAATATTGTCTGGCCAGTAAAATACTTTTATATCTACTATACTTAATGCATGAGAAGAAATTTAATTTTCTGTCATGGTAATTTTAATATTTACTCAAGTCACCAAATTTACTAACAAAATAACAAGTATTGCTTGAAGTCCTATGATAAATGAATTTCTGGATATTTTAATGTTTTAAATTAGAGCTTTTGTTATAAAAATGCATAGAATCCAGTGGTTTGACCCAATAGCTAAGTGCAAAAGTACCTGCAGCCTTATGATCTCGACCTTTTTGTTTTTCTTCTCCCTTTCTCCTTGTTGCCCTTATTTTAATGTAAGCCTAAGGTACACCAAATGCCATATATTAAAAATTATATGCATTTGTTTTTTTCTTCCCAGTCTAAAGAACTCCAAATAAAAAAGCAGTTTCAGGACACCTGCAAAATCCAAACCAGACAGTATAAAGCATTAAGAAATCACCTATTGGAGACGACACCAAAGAGTGAGCACAAGGCTGTTCTGAAACGGCTCAAGGAGGAGCAGACCCGGAAGTTAGCCATCTTGGCTGAGCAGTATGACCACAGCATTAATGAAATGCTCTCCACACAAGCTGTGAGTTTGTTTTATTAGGCAAAATAAATTGTTAGTGATCCTTTCCTTCTACCCAGCAATTAAAATACTAGTTAGAAATGATCGTTCTCCTGCAGCTTGGGAAATAGTAGTGATGGTCCATATTCTTCCTTCTCTGGAGCATTGCTTGGAAGCATGCATGATATATATAGAATTCTCATTGGTACATTTAGACCTGAAGGGTTTTTTAAAAAACATTTTATTTATTTATTTGAGAAAGAGACAGAAAAGAGAGCACAAGTGGGGTGAGGGGCAGAGGGAGAAGCAGATTCCCCGCCAAGCAGAGAGCCTGATGTGGGGCTTGATCCTAGGACCCTAGGATCATGAACCGAGCCGAAGGCAGACGCTTAACTGACTGAGCCACCCAGGCGCCCCTAGACCTGAAGTTTTAAACAGGCTCTCTGCCAGTGCCTCTCAGGTGTTTAGCACATATCCCAGTAGCATATATCAAGGATTGGAGCAGCAGCTTTGTTAGGTAGTGAGCAAAAAGTAGTACTGTATTTGGAATCCAAATGGTCAATTTGAGTACAAATATAAAATATTTTCTTTCTTTTTTTTTAATTAAAGATTTATTTATTTATTTTAGAGAGAGCGTGCAGGGGGTGGGGGGTGGGCAGAGAGACGGGGAAGGAAGCAGCCTCCATGCTGAGCTCGGAGCCCCATGCCGGGCTCTATCCCATAACCCTGAGATTATGACCAGAGCAACCAAGAGTCAGACACAACCGACTTAGCCACCCAGGCACCCCAAGATATTTTCTGTATAAGTTTTGTAAACATTTTCTTAAAGAGCCAGATAGTAAATATTTTAGAGTTTGTAGGCCAGGAGGCAAAATTGAAGATATTATGGGGGTACTTATATAGCCATTTAAAATGTAACTATTTCAGGGGCACCTGGGTGGCTTAGTCGTTAAGTGTCTGCCTTTGGAGATCATGATCCCAGGGTCCTGGGATTGAGCCCCACATTGGGCTCCCTGCTCAGCGGGAAGCCTGCTTCTCCCTCTCCCACTCCCCCTGCTTGTGTTCCCTCTGTCAAATAAATAAATAAAATCTTTTTTAAAAAAATTAAAAAATAAAATGTAACTATTTCAAATGTAAAAACCATTCTTGGGGCTCCTGGGTGGTGCAGTTGGTTAAGCCTCCCAACTCTTGGTTTCAGCTCAGATCATGATCTTGGGGTCTTGAGATTGGGCTCCCTGTTGGGTTCCGTGCTCAATGAAGAATCAGCTTGGGATTCTCTCTCCCTCTCCCTCTGCCCCTCCCGCTCGTGCTCTCTCTCTAGGATAAATAAATCTTCAAAGAACAAAAAAACCCGGGCAGCTGCCCAGATTTGGCTAGTAGGCTGTTTGCTGGTCCTTATGCTATAGTTATTTCCATTGGAGAGAAACATTCAGAGTCTTAACTTATATCATCTTATCATATTCTAGAGTTTTCTTGAGAAAAATGTGGTTATTTAGGCATCCTACAAAGAGCTCATGATAGCTTTATCTTCCTAATGCCATCAGTGGTTATTAGGCCTTCCTTTTTCAGAGATGTTTACTCCAAGGTATGAGAGAGAACAGTTGTTATCCTACAAAAGAGTACTCTGTCTTCTCTCATACCTCCTCTTTTCCATAGGTGAGGAATAGATAACTCACAGTAGGATATTTTCTTTCTCTTTTTCAGCTACGTTTGGATGAAGCACAGGAAGCAGAGTGCCAGGTTTTGAAGATGCAGCTGCAGCAGGAACTGGAGCTGTTGAATGCATATCAAAGCAAAATCAAGATGCAAGCCGAGGCACAACATGATCGAGAACTTCGAGAGCTTGAACAGAGGGTCTCCCTCCGCAGGGCACTCTTAGAACAAAAGGTATAAGTAATATGAGGAAGGTAATTGTGCTAGGGTTTGCTTTCAGCAGAAGCATTTTATAAATCTTTTTTCATATTGACAGGTGGTATTGAATTGTTTTCACAATACCATATCTCCTTAATTCTGGTTTTGGTAGTGTTCTTCTTTTTCTTTAAAATTACTGATTCAGTAATGAACCTTATAATTATTGAGTACTAAACATCAAGAGAATATAATTAAGTAGTAATTGCTAGAGGAAGGAATATGGGGTTATGTGAAGACAGTTGAATTGGGAGAGAGTAGCTCCGGTTCCGTGTTCCTCACTTCTTTTATGTACCTAGCTCTACCTAAGGAGATCGGAGAAAAACTTGGTTAGTGAAGCAAAAGAACGTTAGTAGTTGCCTGGGAGAAGCAGGGACAACGGATCAGGAATATATATACTTTACTTATACATCCTGGACCTGCAACTATGCAGATTGGTGGAAGATAATTATAGGACAGATTATTTTCACACAGGTGAAAAATCAAGCTGAAGATGTTACTTCTAGATATATCTGTATTTATGTATTTTTTACTTATTCTTTGTCAGATATATTAAAGAATAGAACTGGAATCCCCAAATTCATTTCATCCTTTAAGGTGGTAAAGTTGAGTGTGTGTGAGTATGTGTGTGTTTTGGGGGAAAGAATGATGGGCAGAAGATTTTTGAGAGATAAAGAGGAAAGCATTTGTTGTTAGAAGTATAGTTGACCCTTGAACAACGTAGGGGTTAGAGGCTGCTACAACCTATGCAGTTGAAAATTTGCATGTACCTTTTCTTACACATATAAAAGTGACCAGAAGCCTTACCGATAACATAGTCGATTAACACATATTTTGTATGTTATGTGTATTATATACTGTATTCTTATAATAAACTAAGCTAGAGAAGAGAAAATACTATACTATAGTATACTATAGGACTACTAAATATACTAAAAGGACTATATTGTATTTATTGGAAAAAATCCACATGTAAGGGGACCCATGTAGTTCAAACTCATGTTGTTCAAGGATCGCCTGTAGTAGAATATCAGTTGTATCCAGGATTCGGAGCTGTGTTTAAGAATTCCTGAGCCATAAGTTCCCAACAGCTGGTATAGTCTTAGGTCCATTGTAAGTGAATACTTGCCCAATGGTCTTGGCTAATGAAAGTTGTTATTGTTTCTGGATAAAATTACAGTGCCTTCTTATATTCAAAAAATTGTCTTAAAAAATCACTTAACTAAGATGTTACTATTTCCCTGGGACAGCTGTCTTTATTACTAGCTTCTTTGAGAGGCACTTGGCTCTAAAAATTATCTTGGTTATGTTTCTCATTCAAGATGAGAGAGAACACATAAATTTTGAGAAAAATCTATAGTTTGTTAGATTTATAAATCTGATTCCAATTTGAACATTTAAAATTCATTCTGAAGTTCTGTCACGCTTCAAAATTATCACTAAAAGGAAAACCTCTATAGTATTTTAGAAATAGTGTCGTGAGGGGCGCCTGGGTGGCTCAGTCGTTAAGCGTCTGCCTTCAGTTCAGGTCATGATCCCAGGGTCTGGGATCAAGCCCCATATCGGGCTCCCTGCTCTGCGGGGGGCCTGCTTCTCCCTCTCCCACTCCCCCTGCTTGTGTTCCCTTTCTCGCTGTCTCTCTCTCTGTCAAAAAATAAATTAAAAATCTTAAAAAAAAAAAAGAAATAGTGTCGTGAAAGAAATATTGGTACTATTAAAAATATATTTGTATTTTTAGCTCCACCTAGTGGTTCAGAGTTAAACAGTATTAATTAGTAACTTAGGTACAATCTTATTTCGATACATGAACCAAAGTCTACAAGTTCTACAAAGCCTGGTTTAAAACTGATACCCATTGGTGAAGGTGCAGTAGTACTCTCATATACTGTAAATACATTTTGAAAAGCAATTTGGATGTATATATTGAGTTTTGGAATTGTTAAGCATTTGAGACTTTGAGAATTTAGTCTAAGGAAAAGAAATCCAAAATATAGGGAAAATTGTGCATATAAACAGTCATTATAACATGTTTTGTTTTTTTTTTTAAGATTTTATTTATTCACTTGACAGAGACACAGCGAGAGAGGGAACACAAGCAGGGGGAGTGGGAGAGGGAGAAGCAGGCTTCCCGCTGAGCAGGGAGCCCGATGTGGGGCTCGATCCCAGGACTCCGGGATCATGACCTGAGCCGAAGACAGACGCTTAACGACTGAGCCACCCAGGCGCCCCTATTACATGTTTTTTTAAGATTTTATTTATTTATTTGAGAGAGAGGCAGAAATAGTGACAGAGAGTATGAGTGGGGAGGAGAGGGAGAAGCAGGCTACCTGCTGAGCAGGGAACCTGACATGGGGCTCGATCCCAGGAGCCTGGAATCATGACCTGAGCCGAAGGCAGAGACTAACCAACTGAGCCAACCGGGCGCCCCCATTATAACATATTTTATCATGATTTAAAACATTAACCTGGGGCGCCTGGGTGGCTCAGTCGTTAAGCGTCTGCCTTCAAATAAATAAAATCTTTAAAAAATAAATAAATAACAAATAAAACATCTAACCTACATTGGGCTCCCCCTGCTCTGTTGGGAGCCTCCTTCTCCCTCTCCGTCTGCCTGCCATTCCCCCTGCTTGTGCTCTCTCTGTCAAATAAATAAATAAAATCTTAAAAAAAGTCTTAAATAAAAACTAGGGAAAAAAAAAACACTTAACCATCTAAATAAAGATAAGTAATTATGGCCAAGCCAATGAAATCTTACTCATTTAAGTGATGGCTACAAAGACAGTATTAATATGGGAAAATGCTTATGATGTGTTGAATGAAATAAAAAAGACAAATTATAGTGAATTGGAAGAATGCTAGTAGTGGCTATATTAATACAGTAGATTTGTTCTTTTTAAATATTACTTTGATAATGGAAAATGCTTACCATCATTTAGTGTTAAAAATAATAAAAGAACAATAGGATGATAAATCTATATAGTGCCTTGAGTTGCTGCTTGATTTTTAGGGCTAATGTTTACATTTCAAGTGAAGTACAGGTCTGTAAGGCAGTTTGGGTCAGTTGGCAACTACCGAATGCATTTAACAGCTATTTTTCTGCACTTTGTACTTCCTGGTTGTACAGAAAAGAAACAGTCGTCTGAAAATAAATAGAGGTGGAATTGGAGTGAATGTTAGTTGTTTATAGATGAATAATAATTCTGTTTGAGGATTGTTTTCAGCCTCCAAATGAAACAAAAACTGTTCCTTTAGGTTGAGACACCAACTAAGTAAGCCTCATTTGACTCACGTGAGGTCTTATTACAACTTTTCTCATACTTCATTTACATTAAAATTTCAGCAAGTTAACAACATCACTATAAATGTTAAATCTCATGTGAATTTTATTCATGCATGAAAAGTGTCAGTATCCCCAAAGTATGGGCTTTTTTTTTTTGTTTTATTATTTCATTTAATTTTCTCTATATTTCACAGCATCAGCAACATGATTGGTACTTTTTAAATAAGAACTGACAATTGGAACATTTTATAGGACCTTTCTTTGTTGAACTGAAAATACTCACACAAAAATATCACATTTGATTTCAAAGGAGATAGGTTGGAAGAGCCTCTCAAAAGTCTTAATTATGGTAACTCTTATCTACCCAGTGAAGCCACCTTGCTAATTTGAAAAAATAAGTAACATGTTTTAAAAGAAATGGGAATTAAGGTAGCCTATTTTTATGTTATTGAAAAATGTTCTGGGTTTCTTAAATGACAAAACTAATCAGCAAACAAAATTGAAGCAATGCTTACTAGATTAAAGGTTGATAAGCATTAATGTGTTTATATTTTTGTCATGAGTTTCCTTTAGATAATATGCAACACATTCAGATTAGTTATATACTCAGCACATTCACATTATTTATTAGATCCCTTGAATTAAAATAAATGCTTTTAGTAAATGGATTTTTGAAAGTTTTACATTAAAAATATTTCAAAGATAAATTTGAATTTCTTTGAATCCTTAGAGATATGTAAATTCTATATGAATTGGGTATTTTATATATAGTTATTAAAAGTGGAAAATTATTTTACAGGGGCGCCTGGGTGGCTCAGATGGTTAAGCGTCTGCCTTCGGCTCAGGTCATGACCCCAGGGTCCTGGGATCGAGCCCCACATGGGGCTCCTGGCTCAGCGAGGAGCCTGCTTCTCCCTCTCCCTCTGCCTCTCTCCCTGCTCATGCTTTCTCTCTCTCTCTCTCTCTGTATCTCTGTGTCTCAAATGAATAAATAAAAATCTTTAAAAAAAAAAATTATTTTACAAATACACAATCATTTTTCTTAAAACTTGACAAGTTTAGGGGCACTTGGCTGACTCCCTCATTAGAGCATGTAACTCTTGATCTCAGGGTTGTGAGTTTAAGTTCCACATTGGGTGTAGAGATTACTTAAAAAGTAAAATCTTTACCAAAAAAACCCACAAAACTTGACAAGTTTAGAAAAACATAAATAGAAATTAAAATGTCTGTAGTCCCACCACTCAGAAATCACCACAGTTAATTTGATGTCTTTCCCTCAGAAGCATTCATGTCTAATCTTAAGTTCTCCTTCAGCCTTCATATGAAATGCTCACTCTGAAACTTTGTAACACTTTAGTACTTAGAAGAGTCAATAATTTTCAAACTCTTCTTACTGGAATCCATTCTGGCCCAAATACTTCTTATTTTATCATTTTCCCATGCCTTTGCACATGTTCCTTCAGCTGAAAATATCTTTTCCTTCCCTTTCTCTTCCTGGTAAACTTGTATTCTTCCTTCACAATCCAGTCTCTACCACCTCTTCTGGGAGTACTTTGCCCTCATCTTTCTCCCTTATAGAATGAATCATTCCATTCCTTTTTATTTCTGCTATACCTTGTAAATCTGTTATTATGTCTTATCACATTCTGTTGTGATCTTTTGTGTATGTCTCCCATGCTAAACTTTTTTTAAAAGGACACTCTGAAAACTGCATGCATAAAAACTAAACAAATGTTTAGTTTTTTAAACTTGGACACTATTTTTTTTATTTTTTTAAAAAGGACACTCCTGGGCGCCTGGGTGGCTCAGTTGGTTAAGCGACTGCCTTTGGCTCAGGTCATGATCCTGGAGTCCCTGGATCGAGTCCCCCATCGGGCTCCCTGCTCGGCAGGGAGCCAGCTTCTCCCTCTGACCCTCCCCCATCTCATGTGCTCTCTCTCTCTCTCTCTCATTCTCTCTGTCTCAAATAAATAAATAAAATCTTTAAAAAAAAAAAAAAAAAGGACACTCCTGAAAATTTGATGCATAAAAACTAAACATATTTGTTGAGTTAGATTTCTGCAGAGAGCAATGAGTATTGGCTTAAATCCTCAAATACCTTGATAACTGATTTAATGGTCCTTTATAATAAATCCTCTTTATTTTTAAAAAACTTTTTATCATGGAAATTTTCAAATATACAGAGAAGTAGGAGGAATTATTACAATGAAATCCCCAAGTACTCACCACCCAGCTTCAACAGTTATCGGTATTTTGCTAATTTTTTCTTATCTATCCCCCTGCTCTGCACACAAAACTTTGTGGTGGAGGGAGGAGGTGGGGAAGAAATTTCAGCATACCATCATTTGACTCCAAAATAGAGGTCAGGACTTTTTGACTTTAACATAACCATAATTCATCTAACAAAATTAATAATGAATTTTTAATATTATCTTATACTCAGCCCATGCTTAAATTTCCCCTTTTATCTCTTAAGTTGATTTATTTGGATCAGGGCCCAAACAAAGTCCAGGCATTACATTTGTTTAATTATCTTTTAAGTCTTTCTTTTAGTCTATAACCACTACCCCCCCACACACACACCTTTTTTTTATTGAGGATTGGATCATTTGCTCTCTGTAGGAATTCTCACATATGGATTTGGCTTATTTCATCCTCGTACTGTCATTTAATGTATTCCTCTCTTCTTCATATTTCCTGTAAACTGGTAATTAAGTCTTGAGGCATGATTATATTTAGATTAAACTTTCTGTTTTCTTGGGGCGCCTGGGTGGCTCAGTTGTTACGCATCTGCCTTCGGCTCAGGTCATGATCCCAGAGTCCTGGGATCAAGCCCCGCATCGGGCTCCCTGCTCCGCGCGGGAAGCCTGCTTCTCCCTCTCCCGCTCCCCCTGCTTGTGTTCCCTCTCTCACTGTGTCTCTCTCTGTCAAATAAATAAATAAAATCTTTAAAAATAAAATAAACTTTGTTTTCTTTCAAAAAATTTTGCAGGGAATTTTCATAAGGGTTATAGTGTACTTCCTTTTGCATCACATCAAGAGATGCATAATGTCTGGGGCGCCTGGGTGGCTCAGTTGTTAGGCTTCTGCCTTAGGCTCAGGTCACGGTCCCAGGGTCCTGGGATCGAGCCCCACATCGGGCTCCCTGCTCAGTGAAGCCTGCTTCTCCTTCTCCCACTCCCCCTGCTTGTGTTCCCTCTCTCACTGTGTCTCTCTCTGTCAAATAAATAAATAAAATCTTTAAAAAAAGAGAGATACATAATGTCTAACTGTCCCACTTTTAAGTGCTATTAGTATTGATCATTGGGTTCAGGTTTTGTCAGTCTGATAATTCATAAAGTTCTCCAACTTTTTTTTCATTGTTGACTTGATTATATATTTTTTAATAAAAATTTATATACAATCAACTGTATTTATTTGTAATACTTCCGGTTTTCCAGAACTGATTATGTGGCTACCCAACAATGAATTTTTAGCTACACAGAATCTCCTAACTTTTCAATGAAAACTTTTTAGCTTTTTGTTTGCTTTCACTTAAGGTTTTGGTCCATCTGGAATGTGGTGTAAGATGGGGTTCCATTCCATTTTCTTCTAGATGTTGGCCAAATGTGCTTGCGCTATTTGTTTCTCCCATTAAATTAATTACTGCTTTTGTCTTGCATTAAAAGCCTGCAAACTGGGGCACCTGGGTGGCTCAGTCAGTTGAGCATCTGCCTTTAGTTTAGGTCATGATCTCAGGGTCCTGGGATAGAGCCCTGTGTTGGCTCAGCGAGGAGTCTTCTCCCTCTCCCTCTGCCCCTCCCCCTGCTCATGCTCTCTCTGTCAAATAAATAAAATCTTAAATAAATAAATAAATGCCTACAAACTGAGATCTTCATTCTATTTCTCTTTTACTAATTGTCTATTTCACACAAGTACCATAGTTATTTTAAGATTTATTTATTTTTGAGAGAGAGAGAGAGAGCATGAGCAGGAGGGACGGAGGGAGAGAGAGAGAATCCCAAGCAGACTCTGCATTGAGTGCAGAGCCCAATGCAGGACTGGATCTCACAACCCTGAGACCACAACCTAAGCCAAAACCAAGAGTCCTAAATGCTTAACCAACCGTGCCACCAAGATGCCCCTCCTATTTATTTTATTAGAGTGACATTATGGGATTTCTGATAAGGTTAGTTTCCCCTTACCCATTTTCTTTTTCATTCAACTCTTTACTAATAGATTTAGTAGCCATTGATCATAATTGCCTTGATTTATTATTTCAATAGAGGTTATTACCTTTGCTTTTTTTTTTTAAGTAGGCTGTACACCCAGCATGGGGCTTGAACTCATGACCCTGAGATCAAGAGTCACATGCTTTACCAACTGAGCCAGGCGCCCCTGCCTTTGCTTTTAGGAACTTGATTTTAGGGGTGCCTTGCTGTGTCAGTCCGTACAGCACATGACCCTTGATCTCAGGGTCATGAATTCAAGCCCCATGTTGGGCTTGGAGCCTACTTTAAAAAAAAAAAAAAAGCTTGATTTTAACCTGAAACTAATGTAACATCAACTGTAGTCAAATGAAAAATAAATATAAAAACATCTGATTTAATTTTTAAAAAGAACTTGATCTTAGTCTTTTTTTTTAAAGATTTTATTTATTTATTTTGAGAGAGCATGAGAGAGAGAGAGCATGAACAGAGGGGAGGGGCAGAGGGAGAAGCAGATGCCCCACTGAGCAGGGCGCCCGATGCAGGGCTCGTTCCAAGGATGCTGAGATCATGACCTGAGCCAAAGGCAGACGTTTAACCAACTGAGCCACCCAGGCATCCCTGATCTTACACATTTTAAAAATATAAATTATGTACAATTCCTACAGTACATCTCTTTAAGTTTTTTTTATAGAATTTTTTTTTTAAGTTTTTATTTATTTATTTTTAAGTAATCTCTACACCCAACGTGGGGCTGGAACTCTGATTTCAGCTCAGGTCATGATCTCAGGGTTGTGAGATCGAACCCTGTGCTGGGTGTAGAGCCTACTTAAGATTCTCTGCCCCTCTCTCTCCCTCTCTTAAAAGAGTTGCATGCTCTTCAGACTGAGCCAGCCAGGCGCCCCACTTCAGTTTTTAAATGTACATCCATAAGGTAGCCAGAGTGAACTTCTTGTGATTCACTTGAAAGCTGAGTAATTATTGCTTCCTTAGTTTATAGATTTTTAAAATTAAATCAGCTTTCTTTTTCCTTCTCTTCCCCAACGCTGAACAGATTGAAGAAGAGATGTTGGCTTTGCAGAATGAACGCACAGAACGAATACGAAGCCTGCTGGAGCGTCAAGCCAGAGAAATTGAAGCTTTTGACTCTGAAAGCATGAGACTAGGTTTTAGTAACATGGTCCTTTCCAATCTCTCCCCTGAGGCATTTAGCCACAGCTACCCGGGAGCTTCTGGTTGGTCTCACAATCCTACTGGGGGTCCAGGACCTCACTGGGGTCACCCCATGGGTGGCCCACCACAAGCTTGGGGCCATCCAATGCAAGGTGGACCCCAACCATGGGGTCACCCTTCAGGGCCAATGCAAGGGGTACCCCGAGGTAGCAGTATGGGAGTCCGCAATAGCCCTCAGGCTCTGAGGCGGACCGCTTCTGGGGGACGGACAGAGCAGGGCATGAGCAGAAGCACGAGTGTCACTTCACAAATATCCAATGGGTCACACATGTCTTATACATAACTTAATAATTGAGAGTGGCAATTCCGCTGGAGCTGTCTGCCAAAAGAAACTGCCTACAGACATCATCACAGCAGCCTCCTCACTTGGGTACTACGGTGTGGGAGCTGAGTGCATATGGTATATTTCATTCATTTTTGTAAAGCATTCTGGTTTGTGTTTACTAATTGGGATGTCATAGTATTTGGCTGCCGGGTTTTCTTTTGTTTTTTAACTTTTTGAAAAATTTTGAAAAGGGGAATTGATGTGTTTATGTAAAAAGAAATCGGCTAGATTGGGGATATTTACTGAACACTGAAAAAATAGAATGCAGCACAGTGGCTTGAGTCATCACTTTGGGGCAACTATATCCTAAGAAATTTGTGAAAAGATGTCAAGCCTTTCTACATACCCCAAGTTCTCATGAGCCACTCACAGCAGGCAGCATGTGCTGAAACAAGTGATTGTGGAAACACACCTGTATCCCCTAATCAGTGTATTTTCTTTATTAAATTGGTCTGACTTCTCAGCCTCATTTGGAGTAAAAAAGTGGAAATCCATGAACACTAAAGGGTTGCATTGACTTTTTCGGAGAGTAGAAAACAACTTAGTTCTATTTCTGAGTGCTGCATAGGTTTGTCAGTTTTTGTTTTTGTTTTTTGTTTTGTCCGTTCAATTGTGCCTTCTTTGTGGCATGGTGAGATGGAGGTGCTTCAGGAGATCACTGAGTTGTGTAGGAATTGCATCTACAAACCTGTGAGCCTTCAAAGGGGAGACCAGAAGGTGAGAGAGGCCCCTGAAAGTTCATGTGGTGGGTATGTTCAGCAGCAGAGTGAGGAGATGAAGCCTATATATCCTAACGTTTTGTTGCTTATACTGTGATGTCTCATCCTAGCTAAGCTCTGTAACTGCCAAGACCCCAAACAGTACTTTTACTTTGTATGAAAACAGAGACATATAGCCACTATGAGTCAAATGCCGGAGGCATATGAATGATGCCATATTTGCAAACTGCCATCCATTGGAATTCTCATCACACTACAAAGACATAATTTGATTATCCCCCCTTTGGCTTATGGGATTTCCTGTTTACAAGTAGAATAGCCAATTATTTAAATGTGTAGTTGCCATAGTGAACCAGGAGTCACTGAGCCAATGACTTTACCAGCTGCTGACTAATCCTCTTCACCACTGTAGATTTTGCTGCATGTGCAGGTCCTTTTTTTTTCCTGGCTGTTGTTGCTGCAGTACTTTACAAACTTCTGGTTCCTTGAGACTTAGTGACCATTTGGCATCATGTTAACATCACACAATAGGAAACACCACTTCCAGAAGTCTCTAGCCTCAGTGCTAAAGTACTACTGAAAAGGAACTAGCAAGTTTGGCAAATTAAAAAAAAAAAAAAAAGTAAAGTTATAGTGGTCAGGGAATCTCTTAACAAAAGCTAACTTTTTTTCAGAAAGGGGCATATTTTGTTTTATGTTGTTTTGCAATGAAGGATCAACCCAATGCTAAAAGTCAGATGTTACTTGGTATTCCACAGCCAGTGTGGAAATTGAGTTGAAGGTGGATAAGGAGCTATGAGTATGACTTGAAGGAAAAAAATGTCCTTTCCAGTGAGATTAGAGTTTCTTACAAGTTATTGTCCTGCCCCCTCCCCAGTTGTCTTGAAGAACCCTTGCTGCTAACTTTGGGTCCCACTTTTAATGTGGTCAGAGGGCTCCAAGTTAGAATTCTCTAAGTCCCTCTCAATAATACTCTTCACCTAGACCTGACTAATGACCAAACAGTAATCTGTCACTGTTGAAATCTTGGTTTTTTGTCAGCCAAATGTAAGTCTTCCCCGGGTATGTCAGCTCAGTCTCTCCATGAATCCTCTCCTTTAGGTGTTTCTGGCATTCATTTAAAGATGACTGGAAGAAAAAATAATATTTTAATGTAAATCTTTTTAAAACCAAAATAACAGTAGAATTCACACTCAGTTTTAGGCAGTGTTTCAGGTAGCACTCAGATACATTGTCCTTTTGGCCATGCTCAAGATTACCAGTTTTTAGGTGACCATAATATGCACTTGTCCTATCTAATTAAAGGGGCTTTTAATTTTCTCAGTATCTTTTTTTGCATTAAAATATACAGTATTTCAAACAAATTGAGAAATGTACCTGTTTGGAAGAAAATGATAGGAGAGGTCTTTAGAATTAATTAAATGTCCAAAAATGTAATGGAATTTGATACCTTTTAAAAAACTATTAATCTGGCCCATCTGTACTACTGGAGGGGTGGAATAGGGGAGCAGATCAATTTTGCATACAAAACTCTTTAAAATCCAAAACACTACCAACGATACATGTTAAAGTCTACTTATGGACTTAAATTAGTCAAATTGAGTTACTGAGTTCATATATACTTGTAAAATTGTGATTGAATACTGACTCCAAATGTCTATCCAGTAGGGCTTTATATCTGATTTAATTGTGTGGCAACCAGTTTTACATGTAGGTCATGACTATACCTGGATTATTCCATTAAGTTAATTTTAATTAAAATATTTATAGTTTGCAAAAATAATTCCAATTAATTGGTTTGTGTGTGTTTGTAAGATCTGACTTCTGAGGAATCTCATACATAGTAGGAATCATCCAAGAGTAAAGGTTGTAGCAGGAAAATTTGAAAGGTTTTGAGAGATCCTAAAGAAAGAAGCAAGCACTTTCTGAATCGGTGTACAAATGTCAACATTTGATCAAATTAATACTACCTCCTCCCCAGTGTTGGTGTTCACTTGGTATATATGTATTTAAGAAAATGAGAAGTATGGGAAATTTGTCCAGCATGTCAGAAAGTTGCAATGCTATGTCTGGTATCCAGAGCTTGGCAGGAAAAAGTTTCTTGTGTTCACTGTCTCTTCCTTTTTTTAAGTTGGCATTTTAAAAATGCAAAACCTCATACCTTGAAATAGATTATTCCTAATTGGCTTCCCTTCCTTTTGCACATACTTTTTCTCTTCTTATTAAACTTTGCTGTAACCCCCAATTATAGTATCTGAAAGTATTTTCATTGATAGAGATCATGTTAGCTGGAAAATGTTTATATTATTTTAATTTAGAGCTGCCATTACTTTTAGTCATTTCGATGCCTAGAGATGAATAGTCCTGCATTTGAACCACCCCCACAGGTATAATATGCTTGGTACCCAAGGCCAAGGATTATTGAACTTTTTAGCATAGTCATGATTTTTAGCTGTCAAGACCTTTCAGTACACTAAAACTGTCCTTGACACTCCCTCCTATTTTTCCTCACCCCCATCCAAAAATTGAAAACTCTATGAGTATCTTTTTCAGACCATAAGGCAGACTTTAGTAACTTTCTACTTCTTTAAGTACTAAATGTCTGGCATTTTAAACTTTTATAGAATACATTGTGTTGGACACTGGAATAATACTGTTTATTTTCACCTGTGAAAAATATTGTACTTGAAACACCTCCTTTGCATTTCTCCATGTGTGCCATTCACTAGTGGAAATAAATTGTATTATACCATGATCTACTGGCTTTTTAAAACTGTGTTAAATATGCACATTTTGGTATAGCTGTTATCATTTGTATGTATATACTGTATATACATATGAGTGTGTGTATGTGTGTAGATGGGTGGATGTAACTCACTGTACAGTTCCATCAGGGCGCTTAAGGTTCTGTTGCTTTGTTATTTCAGTCCTCAGTTAAGGCAAGAATGCATGTGTTTCTTAAGAATGAGTATTCTGGGTTGATATTTATGAGAAGGTGGTCATTAGATGCAATCTTTTCTTTTTTACTCCCTTCTTAGCACTTGTGTGGGTGGAAAGAAAGTTAAGTAAATGTGGAGCCATAAGTTGCAATGCAGTAAAATATTGCTGGGGTGGAGCCAGTCAGCGTTTCTGTGAGTTTGTGTTGTGATGCAATAAAAGATAAGTGATGCAGAGAGAAATGAACCGTGGAAATTCAAAACACTGGTGGTGATTCCTCTGCAGAGATGATGAAAAGAACCAGGAAGTCACAGTCTCCGTGTGCGCAATCTAAACATGTTTCTTAGGAGTGATGCCATTGATCCTCTTACTCTCTTTATTCCATTAATACTAATATTTATAAATTTTGCTAAGGACCGAAAAAGCCAAGAAAGGAATTAGTGCTAAAGCATCTAAGGTTCTCCTAAAGTATGAGATCAACAGGAAATGGCCACTGGGAGAGAAGGATATGGTATTGGTGTGGGGCTTTCTCCCTTGAGCCGCCTCTTGCTTGCTAATAGTAAGTTCTTCGTGCACCTTCCAGCCCTTCTGAGCCACTGCTATTCAAGCACAGATTTGGCCCAACACAGCAACCCTTTCCTGGGAAGTTTCTATGGTCCTGCATTCTGTCCCATGCTGACGATGTGAAGTGTTTAGTTTGTATTCAAGTCAGAAAATAATATATTTAAGGTGTATAAGTGTGAATCTCCTATAATGATGGAAGAAGAGGTTCTTGTTTCTTAGATAGAAAACTATCTTCTCTAAGGAACAAAGCCAAAACTTGGGCTGTCATCTTTGAGCTGCTTACCAAAATACAGATCATTATTAAAGAGAAATGAATTCTATTTTGTTTTTCCCTCATCTAACGTGATAGTGCCCCTAACCAGGTTGTACATTGCCTTTGAGAAGGCACTCACTCACTCCTAGTTAAGAACTGGAAATTTCCCATCCTCAGATTCCTTAAAGGATGAAGAGTGTGCTGTACACTTAGCAGACTTGCCTCTTGTATGCAAGGACTACTGATTGAAGTCTGTTTTGCTGTGTGTGTGGTTATGTTGTCTGCACTTTGATGAAAACACCACAGTAGGTCTACATTGGAAATGACTATTAATTTGTAAGGAAGTAAGTTTTATTTAAACACTGTCTAGAGCAAGAAGTGAAGCTGAGAACTCTTCCGTTAATGTACATTTATAGTTTCTACTGAATTCTGGTAGCCCCCCTTAAAGTCATGTTGACTAATTTTTCCCTCATTTATATTCAGATTTCCAAAATTTCACTCACACAAGGGAAGAGAACCCATTTGGCCTAATGATAGTTTTTAGATTATAAGAAATAAAAATTAGTATGCACCTTATCTGCCTGTTGTGGGTTTCTTAAACTTGCACTTCTCTGCCACCCACCCAAAAATAGATAACCTTTAAAGAAAATAAAGGCAGAGAATTAAAACTGGGGAGCCACTTACTATGTCACCATCACTGTTAACTGTTTCCCAGCAATCCTTTTTGAAGTTTCAGAGATATTTTTTTGCGTGTATGTATGTGTCTGTTTGATTGTGTGGGGTTTATTTTTTGATTTTAAATATACAAGAGATTCTTCTTTAATAGAGAAAAAAGTTAATCCTCTCTGAGACAGGATGCCCACTGGATATACCAATCTGGACATCTGTAGGTAGCTTGCCATGAAAAAGTGGAGAGAAGATGAGACTTCTGAATGAATGAAAAGGGTGTTTTGACGCCCAAGGATTCCCCCCAAAGTACGGGTAATTCAGCCTGCACAGTTTCCTTTTCGCTCGTAGTTTTTAGCAATTATGAGTGAAAAATCATGTAATTATCTGTAAATATGTAGCTAACAAATTGACCTAGTTTCTGTATTTTTTGGTTTTGTACTAAGGTTTATAAGTCTGTGCCAGCTAGAGAGGAGTTGCTGTCATTACCAGTTGTGGTCCTAGCATCCAATCCTGAAACCATCCTAGGTGACATTTTTAGAATTAATGCTTAAATGTTGTTAAACAGGGGGAAATGAAGCTTAATCATTGATCAGGTTTTACATCTTTCGAAGCAAAGTCATTTTATTTAATATAATGATTACATGTTTTCAATCATGAATGAGGTAGGGAGCCTCCCTCCCCCAGTGGCCATGTTTACAGACGTGTGTTTTGTCTATAAAGTGCAAGAGTTTTAATGTTTATGTAAATTATGCAGGTGGTAACATTATGGCTTGGAACTGTTTATTGGGCTCTGTAGCTGAATTTTCAGATGAAATGAACTATGCTAACTGCTGGCACGTTGATCCCATTTCTGGAGCATTTTTCCTATTTCCAGAATTACATATGTTCCTTTGTCATTATCCCCACTAAACCTTTCTCTGGAATGCCTTGTAGCCTAAGGTATGAAAGGCTGGTAAACACAGACGAGGGAAATGCATTTTTAAAAATCCGTGAGCCCTCATTTGTGTGCATTCAGTACTCCTACGTTTCGGTGGCAACTCTGTGGTCAGTGGAGTTTAGAAATGAGATACCACTGTTAATGAAAAGTGTGTACTCTTTGCTTTTGCATGGCTTGGCTTAGCTTAGCTTCAAAGATGTATTAGGGCCACTTGAAAGCATGAAGACCAGTCGTGTGGGAACAGGTTTCTCTCAGTGGCACATTTTGCTTCTTCTGAGCCCTCAAATACATTGCCTCAGCATGAACATTATTGTTATTATAAATTGCACATGGTCATGGAGTGAATTATGTGATTTAAAGATGTAACTGCTTAATGTTTTCAGATTCTGGCTGGTCCATGTGACTATTTGGCACATATCAAACAGGGTTGAGGGTCCTGGAACCCTTCTAACCCCCTTTTTGTCATAGACAGCTATGTTTAGTTTATTAAGATGTTGGCTGCCCCTGGTGTGTTGCCAGATAGCTCTTTTTTGGTGCCCATTCCAAATGTGCTTCCTTGCATTTCATAGTATTGAAGAAACCACCACCCCTTCTCCCCAACATTTTATGTGTTACACCTTTTATTCCACATTAAATGGGAATTGTGCCTACTTAGAGTGCCCCACCAATTAGTTACATATATGTGTTCTAAAATAATCCAAGCCAGAGACACAAGGTGGAAAAATTAAAAAAAAAAAAAAAAAAATTCCACTTGAGGCCAGTAATTTATCTGACAAGATATTTTACCACATTATCTTGACACTTGATATATGAGCCTAATAGGAGTTGCAGGTGGTTTCATAGGGCAAAATCCAAGTGGAGAGGATATGTGGGGTTTCTGTTGGAAGATAATTTTGTTCTTATTTTACCTTTCCTTTTATGATCCTTCTCTGCTACTTTAGAATAGGTTAATTCTCCAAATTTATTTAGTTTTATTTTTTATCTTTTAGAGAAATTTTTACAAAAGCAGTGGTCTGATGTAAATAACATTTTAAAGTAATAGTGCACATAACTTTCCCAGACTATTCCAACCAGATAATTTGTAAATGCTTTAGAGTTTTTTAAATTAACACTTGTGTTGCTAAATCCTATTTATGTAAGTCTGCTAAAATTTTTAACCCATTTAAAACTTAAGACAGACATTTAAATAATGGATGGGTTACTCTGAGCAATCTAGCTTTCAGAACCCCCTTGTTTTAGTATATGAAAAAGATAGCCTAATACACATTAATGAGGTTGGAGAGACTTTGAGAAATATGTATAGTGTATATTTTAAAACAGCTTTGCTTGTATTGTGAAGATTTAAAAACAAACTTGAGATTTTTAACGTAACTATTAACACAGTTTTAACATAAGTTATCCCACTGGGTTTAAGAGCATCTTGAATGTATAATCCTTTTTGTAACCCAGGTTGGTTTCTGCTTTCACCAGTCATCCAAACATATTATTTATGTTTTTAGTTTTATATACTCATTTCCCTTTGTTTTCCTCAACCAGCATGATTTTTTTGCACATGTATTGTAGAAATTTTTAAAAAGAAAAGTTAATACATCGTTTTCTCTGAATTTTCTTCACTTCCCTCTTCCTTTCTACTAACTCCTTACCTTAAAGGCCATATCGCTCCATTTGCATTATTTGTGCAAATGCCAGGGTTGGTTTTTATTTTTATTTTTGCTATTTACCTTAAAAAAAAAAAAGAAAAATGCTTCAGTCAATTGCTTTTTTTATTTAAAAAAGAAAAAAGAAAAGAAAAAAAGCTGTAACCTTATCATTTCTGAGTAGACCATTGAGAGATGAATGCACACCTGTAATAGCCCAGGACCAGCTTTGGTGGCTAAAGGGAATATTTTAACTAAGCAAGAAGTTCTTTTCTAAAAGTGGTATGTATTATTAACAATCTCTTTCAGTTATTCCCACAAGTCAGGGGTCCAGATAAAATGAGGGTTATCAGCTAACTGATACGTTATCATTGAGGTTCATCAATGAATTTGTACATTTCTAGTTCCCTTTGGTGAAGGGAAAAATGATGATTTTGCAAGACCTAGATTTTGGCTTGGTTTCTTGCCTCCTTTTTTGGCAGCCTTTATCTTCTCATCTCCCAAAGCCCTTGAGCCTGTAGGGTTTTCGTGGTAGGCAAAGGACTTGTGGTCTTTTAAAACTAGGACTGATATTTTGGTGAAAGATTATCGTGTTGAAAGTGATGTTCTGCCACTTTACCAATGACTAATTTTAAACATACACAGTCCTCTCAATTTTCGGACCAAACAGATGCCCACAGTGGAGGCTTATCAAGGGTTGCAATGGGGAAGAAGCCTCCCCCCACTGTCAGCACCAGCTGGTAAGGTGACTGTACAGATGTGCATTTTCCTTTTGGTAGAAATGGTCCGCAGCACTAACTGGTAAGGCTTATTGTACAGTGTATTGTCAGTATTCTTCTGGTTCAACATACCTTATAGTTCATATATAACCTGTATTAATTGTATAGATTGTGCATTTAAAGCTGTTACCAAGTTGTCAGAACATAAGAGCGAAAACAAGGTCATATGTAATATTTTGTTTGTAAGTATCCTTTGTATCATAGCAAAGGAAATGTTTAAAAAAATCAACTGTAATAAAGTAATTTTAGTACACAGAGTGTCTGCTTAGCTTTTTTAAGTAATCTTATTTCCAAAGATAAAGTGTATTTCAATTAAGTGACTATTGGATAATCTCAGGCACTGTGCTGGATGTTGGTGTTACTACAAAAATTGTAAGATATAGGTAAGAGTGAACTCCCTGATGTGGACGTAAACCCCCTGGTCTGATTGCCTCAATATTCTGTTTGCCCAGAGAATGAAGTGGCCTGTTGTGTTGTGGGTGTGAGGTGATTCTACTTTAGGTTCTAATGGTTTGATGCAGGTCCTTCAGTTTTATACAGACCTCTGTTCTAGTCTATAGAACTCCCAACTCCTCCCACACACATGGTCTATGGACACGTGAATAGATGCAGTTCTTGAACCTTGTAAAAACTTCAGAAGGTGGTCTCACCTTTTGATGATTTGAAAATCATCGTATTTTCTGCCCCTGTATGGGACAAATATCTAATATAGGCCCATTGCTTAAAACACTGTTAAAGTGACTATTTTTGTAAGAAGGCTAATTTGGGGAGAGGGGTTTAATGTTTTTTAATTAGGAAAGTTTTAAGTGTCATTTAAAAAAGTATTGCCTGGGGCGCCTGGGTGGCTCAGTTGGTTGGGCGACTGCCTTCGACTCAGGTCGTGATCCTGGAGTCCCGGGATCGAGTCCCTCATCGGGCTCCCTGCTCAGCGGGGAGTCTGCTTCTCCCTCTGACCCTCCCCCCTCTCATGTGCTCTCTCTCTCTCTCTCTCAAATAAATAAATAAAATCTTTAAATAAATAAATAAAGTATTGCCTATTTTATTGAATAGAATATTGTCTGGAAAAGCACTTTTAACTTTTTAACACAGCTTTTTTTTTTTAAGAGTTTATTTATTTGAGAGAGAGAGTGAGAGAGAACGAGAAGGGGGAGGGTCAGAGGGAGAAGCAGACTCCCCGCTGAGCAGGGAGCCCTGGACACTGGGATCATGACCTGAGCCGAAGGCAGTTGCTTAACCAACTGAGCCACCCAGGCGCCCTTAACACAGCTTTTTAACTCCTAGTATGGTGATACTGGGCTATTTTTGAGATTAACAATTTATATAGTGTAATTTGCCTGGGTCAAACAGCTAGGTGGGAGAGCCAAGATTAGATCCCAGATCGCCTATCGCCAGCATTTTCAACATCCTACCTTGAATTTGGAGGAACTCAAAAAAGGTTTAAGAAACAAGATTTCTTTCTGCTTTGTCCCTGCATTTGGAAGTATCATGGACTATCACGGAAGGGGAGAGTATTGTAAAACTTGTACTTCTAGCCTGTATCCACTACCAACAACCCAAAACAAATGTCTAATTTGTCATTGTCTAAATGCATCAAAGAGGCTCTGAGTTAAGTTTAGGGGTCAAAGCCTGTCCTACCTGACTGTAAAAGAAATTTGAACATAAATAAAAGTTTACCACAGCTTTTGGCTAGCTCCACAGCCCTAGTGATGATAAGCTGATGCTATCACTTACATCTCAGAGATGCTAGCTGCAGAACAAGGCTTTTCTGTGTGTGTCGTGGCCAATTAGTGCTACTATATCTGCAGATACTTGTTTTTTTGTTTTTTTAAGATTTTATTTATTTGACAGACACAGCGAGAGAGGGAACCCAAGCAGGGGGAGAGGGAGAGGGAGAAGCAGGCTTCCCGCGGAGCAGGGAGCCCGATGCGGGGCTTGATCCCAGGACCCCGGGATCATGACCTGAGCCGAAGGCAGAAGCTCAACCACTGAGCCACCCAGGCGCCCCTGCAGAGACTTGTTCTTAATGGTAGAGGGAGACAAGAGTTGCAGAGGGTGTTGAGGCTATGCAATAAACAACTTTTAAGGGTTCCATTTATAGATTAATGTGCATGGCTTCCCCACAGAGGTGTGTACTAGAGCAGCTCTGAGGACAAATTCTTTCCCCTTTTGTTACCATCCTTTACATTATGAAGTCTAAAATGGGCATTATTTATACTGTCATCTCAGCCAGGGACTAGGAGAAGGCAAAGTATGGTATAAATAGCACTGATTTGAGTTCTGGTCTTTAGCTCCATCACCAGTAATGGTGAGATCTTAAAGTCACGTCTTCTCTGACCATCATTTATAAGAACTAGGAAAACAGATGGGTTTTGGCCAGCAGAACAAATGAACCAGCGTGAAACCTATTAACTATAACAATTATTGAGTATGTGTATGTGTACACATGTTTGAGAAGGGGGTGGGGAGAGTTTGCCCTCAATTGGGCAACCCAGGACCCAGCTCATGTAGGCCCTTCCCAACTTTGCAGTGGAATAACTGGAACTTCTTGGCCTTATAAGAATTGGGGAATACATTCTGATCTGAAAGCAGGTAACACCTCATCATAGAGGTCTTTGAGCTCCGGTTGATGAACTAAGTAGACTTGGAGAATGGGATCTCACCTACTTTTACTATTTCATTATATCCTAACAGATCTCCTAAATTAAGGCCTATTGGGGCGCCTGGGTGGCTCACTTGGTTAAGCATCCTCCTCTTGATTGCAGCTCGGGTCATGATCTCAGAGTCCTGAGATCGAGTCCTATGTTGGGCTCCTCACTCAGCGGGGAGTCTGCTTCTCCTTCCTCCCCCTCTCCCCCACTCACACTCTTCACTCTCTAAAATAAATAAAGCTTAAAAAAAAAAAAATTAGGGCCTTTTTATAGTCTCAGTCTTTTCATATGGAACAACTTGTAAAATAACTTTCCCAAAGACACACAAGTCACAGATAAAGTAGAAACTAGAACCCTCATCTCCAAGCTACTTCAGTATTCTATATTCAATGCCCAAATTACTAATTGCTCAGTGGGAAATATCTCTGTGTAGGTACCATCGATGATCAGGGAATTTTGAGCTTGCTGGGAAATTATTAGCCCAGAGCAGGAGGCCTGGTTGTTGATTAAACAGAGCTGCCACTGGTTAGTGTCAGGAGACACAAAGCTAGATGGACAGAAGTGAAGCAACAGCCGGTGAATACAGAATGTGCAGGGAGGCTCTGTTCACTCTGCAGGTAGGTAAGCATGCATGGCTCAGTACACAGAGGACTTCAGAAGACAAACAGTGCCTTTGTTTCTGGAGATTTAAAAAATAATGACATTCCATCGTTGCAGGGAGACTGCAATTTATTATTCAGAAGCAAACAAGTTGGAGAGAAGTTTTTGTTCAACCACACTAGTGATAAGTACTAGGGTATTACCTCATTATCATTATACAGGAAGGCTGGAGGCAGAGGGGCTAGAGACATTAAATTTTGATTAGTGTTAATGTCTTTGTTTTAATGAAATTCCACTTTTCCTTCAAACTCTTAGTTCTTCCTGGACACTTTAAAACATCCTCTGGTCACTTTGGCAAGGTTATTTTCATTAAAATCTTTATGTCATCTCCCAACTCCCAGAATCTGTATCAGGTCTGTGATCTTGATTCTCAAGCCAACCAAAAGTCTACAACCCACCGAGCTCATTCGCATTATTTCAGTTCACCGACTCCCAGATGAGAAGAGACTTTCTATCCAATCTTGGGGTGCCTGGCTGGCTCAGTCGGTAGAGTATGTGACTCCTGATCTCAGGGCTGTTAGTTCAAGCCCCACGCTGGGCATAGAGCTTACTTTAAAAAAAGAAAACTCATTTAGGACACCCTTATTTCTTGGCATATGTCCCCAAACAGCAGTCTAGCTTACATGTCCCACCAATGACGTGAGAATTCCTGAGGTGTTCATTCCGTCTCTGGGCACTCCCTGTGTATAACTTAGTCTTGTCTCTGCCAATGGTAAGAACTAGGGAAGATTTCTGATGCCATCCTTTGTGGCTTGGCTAGGGAATCACAGATCCTTATTGGCTCTACCCAAGTGGCCAATTGTACCTGCTTGTTTAAGCAGGGAGAGGAATCCATGCTAAAGTTCATTTCTAAAGGAAGATACCAAGGGTGGCTGACTGACGAAAGATCTGTGGTCTGGGTGGAAGATAAGTAGAGAGGAGCTTCTGACCCGGGGGTAATTTTGAGGTTGTCTGTAAAGCCAAGCTGATACTTCCTGTTAGGGCCTCTTTTTTAACAGTGCTCAAAAAGGACACCTTCACTCAAAACAGAGATGATAACTCCTCAAAGTGAAGATTTGGTGCTTTCTTCTACATACCATCATCTCTGGCCAAGACACCCTAGAAACCTATGTATAAAGAACATAAAATACTAACTCTCTAAGAGAATTCAGTTGTAGCAAGCACAGCCCTAGGTGTCCGAGACCAGAAGCCTTCAGAAGCAGTCCTTTGCTTCCTGCATTCTGATCCAATGGGAGGAGACAGGGCACTCCATCTACTTCTGAGATCATACCTCCTCTAAACCATTGTGTTTGGGGAGTTGTTGTTGTTTTCTCTTACCACTTGAAGGTGGTTGTAAATAATGAAGAGACCAAAAGGAAGGCAAGCAAGTGAATGAGGCCTGCGAGGATCGCTTAAGACTCGAGACCTGGAAAACCAACTCAGTGGTACTTCTTTGGGTTGTCTTAGTTTTATTTTGTTGTTTGTTTCTTGTTTCCTCAAACTCATAACTTGGGATTTTGTTCAAGGGTCACATATTGTCTCAGAATAGTGTGCCTGGGGTTCTTCCAGCTGGTTTCGTATGATTAGCTGTTCACCAAAACAGAGCCAATATGGGCGATTCCTTCAGTGTTAGACTGAAGGTCAGGGTCACCCAAACCTGCTTGAACAGGAACTGCACATTTTTGGCAGAATTTGCTGAAAAAACAGTGATGGGAAGGTGAGAAAGAAGTGGCTTCCTGAGATAGGTTATAAGCACATGTGGCACAGGGGACACGGAGGAGAAATACTTAAGAGTCTCTGTATTAGGGCTGTGGGTCCAAGGGAATGAATGAAGCCTGGGCTGTCGCTGAAAGAAAAATGTTACATGTATATACCCCCACCCCACCCCTGCAAGCTTGGCTTTCTTATAAAAAAGGAAAAGAAAACCACTCACAATTTCTCCAAAAGCTTTTACCTTAAAGAACCAAAGTCCCAAGGTATCCGGCCTAGAGAAATAATCCAGAGCTCAGCCCTCGGGGCCCCGTAAGCCCGACAGCTTAAAACCCACTGGGCTGCCCCCATTTTGCGGTCAGTTCTGAATGATCCTGGGGTCCCGCATGGTGGGGGGCGGGGAACTGCAGCACCCTAATTAACTGAAATCCCTACTGTACCAGATGCTGGGGGGAGTGGGGTGGCCAGACGTTAGTAATTCTTCCTCAGCAAGCCCTAGATGGATGCTGTAAACGAGCAGTAGAATGGCTTCTTTAGATTTCAGTTCCTCATTATTTCTCCTACTCAGAAAGGGTGAAAGAATGTCGGATGGGGACCATGGAGGAGGGGGAGCAAGAAATGAGGAAGGAGGGAAGTGATTTTTTTCATGACAGGATAATGTGCCTTAGATATAATTGAGCATTGTCTGCATCTCAGGTGAGATTCTGGGATAGTTCAGAGTTTCTTCCTATTTTATTTATTTATTTGACAGAGAGAGACACAGCTAGAGAGGGAACACAAGCAGGGAGAGTGGGAGAGGGAGAAGCAGGCTTCCCACGGAGCAGGGAGCCTGATGCAGGGCTCGATCCCAGGACCCTGGGATCATGACCTGAGCCGAAGGCAGATGCTTAACCACTGAGCCACCCAGGCGCCCTAGTTTCTGCCTATTTGATCTAGAACAAAGCTGGACTAAGATTATCCAAACCTGAAATTATGGCCTGAGCCACAGGACATGGCTTTTGATAACATCTCTCCTCTTTAAAATTGGTTTGCTGTTTGTGAGGCCAGGAGGGAGCTTCCTGTTATAACAGGTGTCTTCTTTCTCGATGACAAATTAAAATAAAACTTCATAGCAACACCTAGAACTAGATGTCCTATGATAATGTTTAATGGCCTAATTCAAACCAGGATGTAGGGATCAATCCATGCCATGCTTTGCTTTATTCTGATCTTCAGCATTATTCCTCACAAAACCAAACACCATAAAACCAGCCCCTGAGTGGCCAGATCCAGGAAGAAGCTTTTTCTACATCGACACGGATGGCCTTTTGAATAAATTGAGCAGAAAAAGCGTGGTAATGTGAAATATTCATAAGTCACTGATTAAGCGCTTGCCAACCTCTTGCAACTTTTGTTTTCTCTGGTCCCAGATGTCTCTCCAGGCTCTGGAAAGGAAGAGCCTAGAAGTAGTGTCAGAAAAGAGGGCAACGACCCAGAAAACACCAAGGATAGCAGGTTTATACTCTTCACCACCTAGGAGAAGCCTGCATGGCAGAAGAAAACCAGCCCTGGTTAGGACTTTCTGGAGTAATCTCCAGGAACGGTACTGGAGGGAGCAGCCAGAGTGCCCCAGAGGCTGGCGGACCCTGTGTGCGAGAACTCCCTCTTCCTAAAATCATCCTGAAGATCTCCCTAGGCTTGAAGCCCTAGTCTGAAGCCCCAGATCAGCCCAACCGAGACCCGCAGGACTGGTCTGGAAGACCGGACCTCAGCCTTCCAGACGACGGACACACACTCTGTACCGTGCGGTCCTCACCAGCCCAGCCTCGGCACCGCACTTAACTGCCTCGGCCGCCTTTCCCACACTCACGCAAGACTGACGCAGCCCCGCGGCTCTAGGAGGCCACTTCCACGGCGGCCGCAGCATGAAGTCAGCAGAGTGCCACAACCACAGAACCGAATGAAGGAAGTGGGACTGAGACACAAACATCCTGTCCTCACGACATTGAGTGGCTCCAGCTCGAGAATCAGGGTCGGAGGGCTGATTATTTATGTGGGGCAGAGCTTCCCGATGACGCACATACACCCATTTTCTCTAGAGTCCTCGCTAGGGACGGAGCATTTCCTCCTGAGTCCTTAGACTCAAAGAGTGCTATTCTTTGGCTTAGGAGGTCGGTGACTGGAGAGCGTGACAGTGACAGCCCAGCTGCGGACCAGGAAGAGCTGGAATGTGTTGAGCAAAGCCTGGGGCAGGAGTGTTCTCAGGGTAAAGTGAGCACCAGCTTGCTGGAAGTTCCATCTCTTTCCACAGACCAGTCTAGGAGACGGGGGCTGAATCAGAGGCAAAGGCCTCCAACTGCAGGCCCCCTTCCGTCTTCACGGCCGTTTCAGGACTCTGGCATGCCCAGCTCTGTTCTTGGGCCAGGTCTCACCTCGTATACGATCGCTTCCAGCTAAAGATCTCCTCCAGATTGGAAGACGGAGAGGCCTCCCTCTTCTGCAGGGTTCCCCAGCGACGCCGGCCCCCCAGGAACGAAGCCCGGTGCCTGCTCAGCCCTTTCATCCTCTCTTCCGTTCGGAAGAACTCAGTCAAGGCCCGGAAGCACTCCAAGATGACCTCATGGCTCCAGGCTGGCAAGGGCTCCTGGCGCAGGAAGCCGCAGTGGCCTCCGTGGTGACTGAGCAGGAGGAAGAAGTAGGGGTTGTTGTGAAACAGTTCTGTGGGCAGAAAGTGGTCCGGGGGCCCGCATACAGGGTCGTCGGCGCTAGAGATACACAGCACAGGCACGGCGGCCTCGTCCACATCCCGGAGGGGGTCGTTGTGGTCCCAGTAGGTGTCCCAGCTGATGGGGAAACTCTTGGTGTGGCAGAAGAGGGTCTCCTCAAACTCGCGCAGGGAGCGGCTCCTGAACAGTCTGTGGGTGTCCACGGTGTCCTGCAGGGCCGAGGCGTACCTGGCAGCACGATGCGGAACAGGGAAGGTAGGAGAGAGAGGGAAGAATGAGAAAACGAATCGACAGCAGGAGTTCCAGAGGGGCAGGCCGCAGGCCAGATTCTGGCCACAGAAGCATCCTTTGGCCGTTATGATACTAAACTTCCATTTCATTGTCATCATTTAAAGATTTTATCTTGGGGCGCCTGGGTGGCTCAGTCGTTAAGCGTCTGCCTTCAGCTCAGGTCATGGTCCCAGGGTCCTGGGATCGAGCCTCACATCAGGCTCCCTGCTCGGCAGGAAGCCTGCTTCTCCCTCTCCCTCTCCTCCTGCTGTGTTCCCTCTCTCACTGTGTCTCTCTCTGTCAAATAAATAAAATCTTTAAAAAAAAAAAAGATTTTATCTTTTTAAGTGAACTCTATGCCCAAAGGAGGGACAGCAACCCTGAGATCAAGAGTCACATGCTCTACGGACTGAGCGGGCCAGGCACCCCACTGTCATCATTTAAAACCAGGAGATTTCACATAAATTGCAGATATTTGGGATCTCTTGGGAAATGGAAAGGTCTGGCAACATGGGCTGGCATTCAGGGCATTTCTCCCCTCGTGCCTGTGTCACAGTTCCTCCCAGGCCTGCATTCATGGCATTAACCTGCCTAGCCCTGGGGCAGCAAATGACTTCACAGCGGCTGATCCATAGTGACAGCTCTCCTCCTGACCTCAACTCCTGACCTTCTAGGCAACCTGCTTTGAACCATCACCTCCTGAACCCCTCCTAGAACTCCCTGGCTCAGACTATTCAAGTGACATCCCCCCCATCATTAACATTTTACTTTAGGTTATATTAGTCTAATATTTAAAAGTTAACATGCTGTCCAGATAATGGCAAACCTTGAGCAGTGGTACAGGTATTCCTAGAGAGGGCTGAGTGGCAGAGGAAGTAGCCAGGAGGGTAAGTTCCCACATGGGAGCCTGAGAACCACTGCTCTGGGGAAGAGGGACATTTTTGCTGTTTCAACCTCCATGGAGAGAGCCTGGCACCCTGACACGAAGGCCGGGATGGGCAGCTCAGTGCTTTGGGTGGACCAATCCAGACTTAGCCAGTTGAATTTGGATGTGTGTCTCAAGCAAACATTCAAAGAGGCTTGCCCTGAGTTTTCCATCCCAAACTTCCATGGGCAGGACAGACCCTAAAGGCCCGGATTTCCTCTCCACTTCCCTCACCTTATCCATCAGCCGGTGCCTCGAGTCAGCACTGGGCCGGGGGGGTGGGGGGGTGGGGAGGTCATTTGGGGATGGAAACTGGCAATTAAGCCATATGAGAACACCTTGCCTTGGACTGCTCGGCTGTGACAACACTTCGGGCCATTGTTGAGCTCAGGGTTTGACCTTCTCAGAACAAAATGGGGCAAGGAGAAAAAGAGAAATCACAATTGCCACCACTTTTTGAGCACCTACCCAGTGCTAGGATTTGAACTAACGTGGGTCTGACTGCACATCCCAGGTCTTTCTGCCTCACCACACTTTCTGCTTGAACGTCTTTGACCTCATTTTGCCACCTCCTAGGAAGGCAACAGTGCAAGCTGAGGCCTGGTCATTTGCTGTGGGAATGGTCGTTCAGGCCTCTTCAGGGCCAAAGCCTCACCTGTCAACCTAATGGTGGATTGCTCTCCTTTTGGAGATTTTTAAAAAAGTATGTTGACATATTCTTTACATTTTTGGATCAATATCAAGGAATATGCAAAAACCTTCGTGGGGTCCAGAGAATGTTAATAAATCACATACCACCAAATTTCTGATTCCTGTCACCTCCAGGCTCAGACGCTATAAGGAAACATTCTGGACAGACAATCAGTTGCAATTGCTTCCAGAACCCTCTTTGCTGATTTGACAAGCTGTGGGTTAAGTGGTAAACTTGTCTGGCGCTGCCTGTGCTTACAGGTGGGGCAGGTGCTCAGGTTGCTGGGACAGCCTGGGGGGAACCTGAGGCCATGGGGCCCCATGGCAGGAGTCCCTGTTCCAGCATAGTGATGTTAAGTCCGTCCATAGCTTTTAAACCTGTTTCCCTGGTTCTGTCTAGACTGGAGGGTTTGGACAGCCTCGGAAAGTGTGTGAAGAGAACTTTGTCCAAATTGCCCTAAACCTATGTGATTCGATACCAGGCAGGGCCGTTTCTTCGTCAGCCCAAGATCCCTATTTCCCTCTTGCCGGCCTGCGGCCTCCGTTACCCACCTGCTGAGGGCCACCTTCTGGTGGAGCAGAAAGCCCCGCTCATAGGGCCAGGGCAGGCCGGCCTCAAACCACTCGCGGCAGCGCAGCACGGGCGAGATGCAGGCGGCGCCGGTCACATAGCTGGAGGAGCCGCACTCGCCCAGGTAGGACAGCAGAAGCGCCGAGCCCGAGCCCTCGCTCACCGCGAACAGAGGGGCCGCCGGGTGTCGGAAGCGGATGTAAGTGACCGCCTCTTTGAGGTCGGACGGGTCCCCGAAAGGCTGCAGCCGGGGGCTGACCAGCGGGCAGCCGTGGTGGCCGCGGCGGTGGAAGATTACCGGGTAGTAGCCGCGCTCCAGGGCGAGCAGGCAGAGGCCGAGCACGTTGCGAGTGAGGCGCCCCCATGCACTGGGGATCACCAGCAGCACCGCGGGGAGGCCCCCGGCGTTGGTGACCCGCCGGCCCCGGGGACAAGGTCCCACGACCCAGTCCAGGGCCACCAGCCCGTCGTCCGCTAACTGCAGGTACTCCCGGGCCAGCTCAGGCCCCGGCCCTGCCGGCAGCACGAAGTGGCAGAGGGTCTGCAGGTGTGGCCCGGAGAGCCAGGAGCGCGGGCGCGGCTCCAGCGCAGTCGAGCGTCGCAAGGCGCTCAGCAGGCACTGGGCCAGCGCCGACGGTTTACAGATGAGCCTGCACCCGCCGGGCAGCGGCTCCCGCCCGTCGCTGAACGGGGCCGCGGCGCCTCCGCCGTCCGCCTCCTCCTCGTGGTCCTGGCCGCTGGCCCCCGGCAGAGTCCTCGCTCCGACGGCGCGCCGCAGCCGCGGGGCCAGCAGGCCAAGCAGGGCGAGCGCGGCCAGGAGCAGGGCGAGGGCGGCGCCCCACGGCGGCATGGCGAGGCAGGAGAGCCCCCGGCGGGTGGAGGGTGGCAGGCGGCGGGGCCGTCCCCTCCGCGAGCTCCCGGCTCTGCGGGCGGAGCTGCCCAGAGTAGCCCCGGAGGGAAGACCGGTACGCTCCTCCGGCAAACCCGCTTCAGACACGTCAGTGTGACCTGCAGTTAGAAGAGGGGCAGAATCAAGAAGTCCGAGCTGCGGAAGGAAGAGGGTCTCCTGCGCGGGGGTGGGGTGGGGGGTGGGGGTGGGCGGTGGGCGCTCGGGATTGGCCGTGGCCCCGCAGAGGCAGCCAGTTCGGGCCCGGCTCCCCTCGCCCGCCCCCCCCAATCCCGCCCCAGGCCCTTTGTACAGCGATTGCGACAAGCCGGAGCAGAAGGTGAAAGGAGCCTAGGCCACAAAAAAGGGAGCGAGGACGCGCCAGCGAGCCGGAAGGGAGTGGGGAGGGCAGCGAGCTGAGGAGTGGGGTGTTGGCGGCACAGAGTGGGGAGACTCGGATCGGGGCACGGGGATAAGCATCAGAGTTCCCGCCGACCCCTCCCCTCGGCCCCGCTTGGTGTGTAGCTGCGCGGGGAGACCCTGAGTCGCTGCGCCCTCAGGGGCCGCAGCTGAGAAGTAGCAAAAGGGAGAAGTGAATAAACCACAGCTCCGGGCTTGGGCTCTCGGGCTCCCGCGGGGCCGCTGCAGCGGCAGCCGGAGCCACTAGCCGCTCCTCCCTCCCCAGGCTCGGCCGCGCTCTCTGACCTCAGTGTTTGTCTCGGCCCTGCGGGCACCCTCAACTGCGCTAGAGCCCGGCCGGGCGGGGGGTCCGTCTCCGGGCCAGCGGGGGCTTGGCCGGCGTCCCGCCCCCCAGCGGGTTTGCTGCCGGGGGCTGCTCGTTCCCTGGCCTGCATCAGCGTACCGTCCGGATCCCGCCCGGCGCATGGGGCTCCCAGGAGGGGCTTCAGCTCATGGAAATCCTCAACACCGCTCCCTGAGAAAGACTTCCCCAGAAGCAACAGCCCCAAACTGGGGGAAAAGATGCAGTCAGGCGCGCTGCTAGGGGGATGCCTGTCACCCTGCGATGGGGCCGTGGCAGGGGCTAGGTTGCAGTCCCTTCATCACTTCAGTAGCTGGCAATTACAGGGGAACGAGGGAGGGATGGGTAAGTAACCCCCTTGTAAGTCACGTTCTTGCTCTATTTCGAAATAACCCACTTTCGCTCTATTTCGAAGTTTGAGGCTGGGCATCTCAACCTTCGCCCTCCACACACGTTCCCGTATTTCCTCAAAATCCTGAGCCGGGCCAAGGAGAAGGGCACTGGAAAGAGGGTAGCAGAGCCGGCGCCGCCCCCCCCCCCCCCGCCCTGCAGGGGAGGTCCGGCCAGCGCTCCCTGCTGGGGGCGAAGCCTGTGACTCCTCCACCTCACGGTGACAAATGTCTCCCTGAGCACACGCCGGCTATCGCTGAACAAACAACGACAAGAGCGGAGGCGGGCGTGGGGGAGCAAAGCAGCCCCAGACCCGGCTTCGGCTTCCTCGGAGTTCTGGGCCTGGGGAGGGTAGAGGCCCGAGACCTTCCGAAGCTCCTCTGGGTTCGGGCCCTATTTGCGAGGGCACGGGTGGGATGGACTGAAGGTGAAGCTCTAGACTGGGGACCCTCTTCCTTCCGCAGCTCGGACTTCTTGATTCTGCCCCTCTTCTAACTGCAGGTCACACTGACGTGTCTGAAGCGGGTTTGCCGGAGGAGCGTACCGGTCTTCCCTCCGGGGCTACTCGGTCCACTGGGATCCCACTTCCCGCCCTTCGCCCCGCTCCATGATCCCACCCAGGCACTGCAGCTGCGCTCTGCAGGCCGCGGAGACGCGCTGGGACGAAAGCGCGGGCAAAGGAGGGATCCCCGCCTGTCCTGCAGCGCGGTGCACTGGGGCCGGGCTCCTGCGCGAAACTTTTCCGGCTTCGAGTTTAGGACGCGTGCGCGCAGGGTCCGCGGTTGTCGGCAGGCATTGGGGCGGGGCGGAGGCGGGGCGAGAGGAGTACGCAGCTGCGGGGGCGGGGCGAGGCGGGGGGCGCGCGGTCCTGGGGCGTCGGGGCGCGCGGTCTGGGGGTGGGGGTGGGGGGGCGGGACGGCGCGCGCGCGCTCGCCCGGGGTCTACGTGGGCACACGGGCGGCGCGGGGGGCGACGCAGGGGGCGACGCAGGGGCGCGCGCTCCCTGGCTTGCGGGGCGGCCGGCGGATCCCCGGGCGGGCCGGGATGGCGCCACCTCCGCCTTCGCCCCAGCTGCTTCTCCTGGCAGCCCTTGCGGGGCTCCTAGGTCCCAGTGAGGTAAGGCGACCCGCTCCCGAGCAGGCTTCGGCCTGGGATCTCAAAGCGCTTTGCCGAAAGTTCGTCCTGGAAGGAGTGGCGCGTGGAGAGGGGACTAGGAGCCCTCCCCTGGCGGGCTGGGCCTGGGAGGGAGAGGGCAGGGCCCCCGCCGAGCCCAGTGCCGCAGCTCTTCTGTGCCTTGGACCCACAGGTGGTGGCTGAGCCGGAGGAGGAAGCGGGAGCCGGTTGTCCCGAGGGCCTGTGGCCTCTGCCCCCGCAGGTGGGAGCCTGGCGGGGGGGTGGGAGAGAGGGGTGTGAAGGAGCAGCCCAGCCCCGCTCTGGCCTCGCGGCGCCCTCCACAGTCACGCTCTGAGGACCTCTGCCGATTCCTCTGGCCGTCGGTCGCCAACGTCTCCCTCCCGGCCGGTGGTGTGGGGCCTGCTGCCCCCCCCCCCCGCACGGAGTCCCCCAGCTGCTCTAAGCCCTCTTTTCCCCCCATGCATAGGTGTCGCCCAGAGTGACTTACGCGCGGAGGAGCCGATGGCCGGTAAGTGCAAGGCGGGGGCCGTCCTCGGTGGGAAGGCGCGAGCTCCTGGCAGGCGTTCTCCGCGGTTTCTGCTCTCCAGCTCCATTCTCCACCACTTCCCTCGGGAGGAGACAGTGCTCTCGGGCCCAGGACGGGGAGCCGCGGGCCCCTGCCCTGTCGGTGCTGCGTCAGGAATGCTGTCGGTAGCTGTCTGCCCGTAGGCAGGAGGCTGCAAGGGCAACTCTGACCCAAAAAACAACCCTTGCCCCAACTCTGCTGTGTGACTGTGGGACGGCTCCTGACTTCTCTGGGCCCCAGTTTTCTTAAGGGGCTATTAATAACGTCCCTGCTCCCGAGGACTAAACGAGCTGTGTGTGATAGCACCTGGGGGGAGTAGGAAGCTGTATGAGGTAGAGTGTGCCCGAGGTTACCAGGCACCAAACTGGTGGGTTCGCCTTGCATGGCCGCCTCTGTTTTCGTTGCTAGTGGTCAGATAGCTTCCCTGTCCCTTTGGGTTTTCCTTTCGAAACATCTAACCCTTTTTTTTTTTTTTTTTTTTTAAGTTTTTTTTTTTTTGTGAGAGAGGGGGGGGGGGCAAGAGGGTGGGGGGGGGGGGCGTGGGAGAGGGGCAGAGGGAGAGGGAGAAGCAGGCTCCCCGCTGAGCAGGGAGCCCCGATGGATGCAGGCTCCGATATGGATGCGGGTCCCACAGACTCTGGGATCACGACCTGAGCTGAAGGCAGATGTTTAACCGAGATGAGCCAAAACATCTTTTGAACCTTGTAATAGCTCCAGGCCAAGAAACCTCATGCCACCTACCTGATTCCTTCCCTCAAACACCCTTTCATTAAATCATTCCACTGTTCAGAAACCTTCAATGGCTCTTTATTCTCATCTTATCATGGTCATACCCATCTGATGCCTCTCCCCACCCCCACCCCCAGCTTTTTCAGGCCCTGCTTAAATAAACCTAATCTGACCTCCCCAAGTCTTTGGTTCCTCTCCAGTTTTGTTGGTCTACTCACCACACATGTGAGTTCCAGGCTCATTCCCACTGCTGTACCTTTGCTGCTGCTTATTCTCCACACTGGGCCTATCCTGACCTGAAGCTGAAGTGGGCAGCTCCCTGCCCTCCTGCCATCCATCCCATCCACCTCCAAAGCCCAGTCAGCTTTCTTGCCTGATCATGCCAGCCCTTACTCATCACCTTCTCCAAATTCGTGTAATGCTTACAACTTAGCTCTTATAATTGAGCAGCTAGTCACTTTGAGTTTTATTAGTTTGCTCGTTCATTTGCATTAGTTCGCTCTTTCATTTGCATTAGTTCTATTGCCCTGAGTTTCCTTTACATTCCCTGCAAGCAGAGTCCAGGAGTTGTCTTTTGGCATCTCCTATAGCATCTGGCACAGTGCTGAGCATCAGGTCAGCTCAATCAAAGAATAATTAATAATTGATGAAGTGTTTCCCTCGTGGGATTGTGTACCTGCTGCCTGAGCGCCCTGTATTTGGATGTTTGGGGGGAGATTGAATATATAGATCGAGTCAATAAGTAGAAGGCCTGGTGTCCCTGTGGGGGTGCTTACAGTCTGGACGGGGGATCTGCGGAGCCGCTTTTGCAGGTGCAGAGAAATACAGCTGAAGAGTGGGGTCCGACAGCGTTAACTGTGAGCTTTGAGGGGTGGCACCTGATGGAGAGGAGGGGTGAGAGGAACACTCAGAGGCAGGAGGGTATGCCCGCCAGCACCCAGGGCTCTTTGTCCTTTCCTGAGTCCTGAAGATGGGTCATCTGGCCACCCCGGGAATCCCTTTAAGCTGGCCCCCCAGGATGGGAGGCCTTGGGATTCTCAGCACCCTGGGCCTGGCGTGACGTCTCCATGCTTTTTTCTCTAGGCCGAGGATGTCAGCTTCCTGTACCACCCCTGCGTGCACCCTTGGCTGAAGCTCCAGCTTGCCCTCCTGGCCCGCGTTTGTGTGGCCCAGCCCTCGCTGGCCCCTGACTCTAGCCTTACTCAGGAGCGGGTAAGTGGTTGATGAAAGGTGGCTGTCTGGCTCCGGCAGAGGAGGTAGCCCCGTGTGCAGGGGAAGGAAAACTCAGGGACTTCTTCCTACTTGCCCCCCACCTTCATCTTAGCTCCCCTTTCCTAGCCCCTGGTGCTGGCAGCATGGGGGGTGGTGCTGGAGATGGCGTGGATAGAGCCGGCCTGGGCTGCCCACCTGCTGAAGAGGAGGCGGCGGCGGAGACAGAGGAAGGAGAAGGCATGGCTCTGCTCTGATGGCCTTTCTGGGTCCTTGGTGCCAAGGCCAGGTAGAGGGAGGCTGTGCCGGAGAGGGTGTGTGCAGGTGAGGGGTGCCGGGCTTGGTTGGTGGTGGGGTCATTGGGCTATCTGGGCAGGGAAAGGGTGACTCCTCTCTCTCTCCCCAAAGGCTCCAGCCTTGGCCTTTACTCTGCGGAGCTGGCGGCCCCCCGGTGCAGAGGAGGCAACTAGGGGGTCCAGGCCCCTCCCTCCTGGCGGTGCCAAGAGGCGTGGGCTGCGGGCTGCCCTGGGCCTCCAGCCCACCCCCTCGGGCCTGAGGTTCCCCTCTGCTTCCCCTCGGAGCTTGGAGGCCAGGCAGCCCATGTTGGTAGCTCGGGGCGAGGGGGGTGATGCGCCACCTGTGCCCACTCTCCGCCTGCTGCCTGAGGGGCTTGGAGGCAATGCCAGCTCCAGGCTGGAGGGTCAAGTGCCCAAAGGGCAAAGCAGCCCAGGGGGCTGCACCTGTCCAGGGGAGGCTTCCCCAGCCCCTCGGGCAGCGGCGCCTCCCGTGCCTCCGCGGGTGGCCCGGGGCCCCACCCCGCGCACGGAGGAGGCTGCTTGGGCTGCCATGGCCCTGACCTTCCTGTTAGTGCTGCTCACTCTGGCCACGCTCTGCACTCGGCTGCACCGAAACTTCCGACGCGGGGAGAGCATTTACTGGGAGCCCACGGCGGACAGCCAGGACACGGTGGCTGGTGAGCAGTTACCCTCTTTACCCACCCAGCCCAGCCCTGGCCCTCCCTGGCCTCGCTGCCGTTCTCTGACCGGTCCCCACCCTGCCCGCAGCTGTGCTGAAGCGGAGGCTGCTGATGCCCCCCCGCCGGGTCAAGCGCTCCCGCCGGAGACCCCTGCTCTCGCCCACCCCGGACAGCGGCCCAGATGGGGACAGTTCCGACTGACCTGCCCCAGCCCTGCCCCTGTGTCAGGTTTGCTTTGTCACCCGGGAGGCCGCGACCTCTGCCACGTGGACCCTGCGCCGGACCGCCCCCTGGTGGCCAGACGGAGCAGTCCCGCCTGAGCATCGCGAAGGGGCTTGTCCCTGTGGTGTGGTTTGCTTCTCGCGCTGGGGAAAGGGGCCCTTTCGGCCTCCCTTGCCTGTGTTTCTAATTAAATTATTTTGGTAGAATCTGGGGTTGAGCTTGTGCGTCTGCCACACAGACACTTCCACCCGGGACACTGTCCTGGGCCACGTAGGTTTTGTTTGAAGTGGGCGTTTACAAAATCAAGTTAGGCGCCCGCCCGCCCGCCCGCCCGCCTCCTCCTGCCCACCTGGCCTTAGCCAAAGTTTTAGGAGCGTGAGAGAACCTGGCCTGCTACCACGGTGGGGAGGGGGAGGTGGTGGTAGTTACAGAAACCACCCAGCTCCTTTTCTAGAACACAAGGGCTTCCGTTTTGAGTTTCGGGTCTAGAGCAGCTGGAGTCTTCACTTGCTTCGTGCTCTTGCCAGGTTGGTCTTTCTCCTTCTCGTGTCTGCCACCTCCCCAATCCCCCCCCCGCCCCGCCCCAGTCCCCGAATTCTCTAAGCGTCAGCAACAGCGCATGGTCACTTATTTATTTTTGATACAAATGTACATGACACACTTCTTGACAGTCAGCCCACCCACCACCACACAGGTAAAGCCTGGCCCCCGCGACGGAGGCGGGACAGGGAGGAGAGCTGGTAGGCCCTGCCATCTGCGTCTCCAACCTCAGGCTGCAGCCCAGATCCCAGATACCCGGATGCCGCGGCGCAGGTGCTGGCCTCTCAAGAGGTTATGGGGAGGGGGCTCTCAGCTGAGTCAGGGACCCCGGGGAGCCAGCCCCAGGCTCAGGTGCTCAGTTCTCTGCCCCAGCCAGCACACCCCCCTCCACAAGGGAGGGGGGGGTGAGATGCAGGGAAGTGGTTTTTGTTGTTAAGTTCATGGAGAAAGGGACAGGAGTGGGGGGACAGATGAGGGGAGGCAACGGGTTGGACCCCAGCTGGTTACCAGCAGTCCCTGGCCCCGAGAATGGGGAAGGGGGGCTGACCCCCAACACTGGTCCTGCTGCTCTGGTCCCCTCACCCTTCACAGAACTCCAGATGGGCCAGGCCTCCGGAACGGCACTGCCGCCCCGCACACGCACACAGGCACGCAGGGACACTCAGTTACCACAATGTTAAAATTAAGGAGTGGAAGAGGAGAGAGAGGAAAAAAAAAACAAAAAATTTCCAGTGTTTGCTGCTAGGGACCCTGGGAACACAGGTTGGGGCCTGTGCTCTAGACAGGGGCCGTTTGGCATTAAAGGAGAGCAGCAGGGGGGCTGGTGGCTACAGGGCAGGGACATCCAGAGATTATGTACAAAGGAGGGGATGCCCCCACTCAGCCCCCAATAGGGCTGAACTGGCTCATGGGGGTGGGGTGCCTGTAGGGGGAATGGCCCCACTTGGAGTGTCCCCACCCGACCCTTTGCTGAGGGTGCCCCAGAGGGCTAGGGGCTGGGAGTGATGCCTTACAGGCCCCTGCACGCTGGGGGGGCGGGAGGGGAATGCTATGTACAGGGGGAGGTGCATGGAATGTGGGGGCTGCGGGGGGGGCGGGCACCAGGGCGCCTGGCTGCCAGGGGGAGTGGCAGCACGAAGGGCACTTGCGCCAGTGGCTCTGTTGGGGTGGGGATGAGTGTCTGGAGTGGCCCAGCTCCCACGGCCAGTGAGGTCCCAGGGTGCAGGCGAGGGTGCAGGGAGAGTGGTCACTGCTTCTTCTCTCGGGTGGTGATGGTGACCAGCTGCTTGGCAGCCTTGGCGATGTCATAGGCGCACTGGATCACCTGCTGAGTCAGCAGCTGGAAGTCCACAGGGGCGCCGGGCTCCGGGGGCACGGTCTTCCGGCACTCGCTCTGCAGCCGGCAGGCACTGGCGTTGAGCAGCCGCAGCGAGCTGCGCACAGGCTCCAGGGCGGGCCTCTGGATGGGAGGAGGGAGTTGCGCCTCGGACTTCCAACCACGAGCCACCAACGTGGCCCGGCGTGTCCTCATCCGCACCCAGGGAGCGGTCACATTCCCTGCGCCTGCCCCACCCAGAGACCCTCCCAATCCTGCTCCTCTTTCCGGCCCCTGTACCTTGGGGAAGAGAGAGGCCATCTCAGTCACAGCCAAATGGATCTTCTCTGAGCAGGGCACAAAGCTTTTGGGGGAGGGGAGGGTAAAAATCAGGAGGGTTCGCAGGGACAGTGGAACACCGGCCCCCCTTCCCCTCCGCAACACCCAGGGGCTGCTATGAGCCTTGCGTCCCACCCCCATACCTGTCGTGCTTGAATTCTTGGGCAGCCCGCAACAATTCCTGAATGTTCTTGGTGACCTGTTCCGTCTTCAGGATGACATCCTCCGTGCTGGGAAGCCCAGGGTCGAGGTCTCCATCCAGGCTTTCCAACTCCGGGTGGAAGTCTTCTTCCTTGCCCAGCTCCAGAAACCTCTTTCCTTCCAGTCTGAGGCCGGGGTTAGAAAGAGACATTCCCGTGGTGAGGCCGCTTGCCTGCACCCTCACGGGCACGCCAGGGCCCGCTCAGCCTTCCTCCCGGGGGTGCCTCACCCAAGCAGCGGGTCCCCACTTTGCGTGTTCTCGTAGTCGCTGTCGGCACCGCTGCCGTGGCGGGAAAGCTTGCTCTGGAGGATCAGGGAAGGGGTAGGAGGTGACGGACACATTCACAGACGCGCACACACCTCATTCGGCCTGTCCCTTGGGCATCGGGGATGGGAACATTACCGTGTGGCGGCTTCCTTCCTGGGAGCAGGACAGGAGTGGGGAGGAGGGAGTGAAGGGCACGGCGGAGGCCGACACCCCCTTCCGGATCTGAAAGCCAGGAGGGCTGGAGTCAGCTTTTCCTCCCTGCCACCCGCCTTCCAGCTTCCCAGCAGTGCGGGTCACCTCTGTGCCCAGCAGCCAGCACAAAAGCTGCACCCACCGGGGCTCAGAACCGACCCGCAGACACGGACCCGCTTCCCCCAGGCCCTGCCTACCCGGTAAAGGCCGGCAGGGACGTGTACTGAATAGATGGCGTCGTCCTCCAGCTCCTGGGGGATGGCACGGTAGGCATCACGGAGGGCCCCACGGCAGCTCCAACCCTGTCTCCCCCAGGCCTGGACACCCACGGGCAACTCACAGTGCTGTGGAAAGGCTGGAGCCGGGTGGTGAGCTCGTCCCCAGGTGGGCCCCCAAAGGGCTTCAGGGCGGAGCCTGGTTCATACATGGAGAAGGCCTGGCGGTCCCTGCGGTGGGTGCTCCCCCCAGGCCCCATCGATGTATGTTCCGCCCGCTCGCTGGGCAGTGGGGGTGTGGGCACCGGCCCCGGCGGCTGCCGGATCTGCAAGTTCTCTGCCTGCAGCTTGTGGATCTGAGAGTGCACGGCGGTGTCAGGACCTCCCGAAGCTCCAGGCAGCAGCCCCACCTCCGAGAGCAGGGGACCCTCCCCGACCAGGATGCTGGGCGCCCCCACTCCCACCAGCGCTGCCGCGCTTACCTCCCTCTGCAGCCTCCGGAGCTCATCACTCAAGCTGCTGTTGACCTTCATGAGCTGTTGCACCTTGGCCTCGGAGGTAGCCAGAGCCTTCTTCAGCTCCAGATATTCCTGCAGAGTCACGGCCCCGTCCGAGAGGTCTGAGGAGTCCATGCTCTGCAGAGTGAGACAGAGGCTAGTCAGCCATCAGGGGCGGGGGTGAGTGCCCACAGAAGGCTCTCCTCAAGGCCGTAAGCAGCCCTTGTGTCCCCGAAGCCCCAGGCTACACGGGGAGAGAGGCGGGCCTCGATGGAGGCCGGGGTGGGGCAGTGCTCAGACCCGGGCACGGTTGTTCCTAGCGGCACCAGCGCTGCGCAGGGGCTCCTGGTCCGTGTCCTCGTCCGAGGCCACACTGTCGTAGTCGTGTTGGTCGTCGAGGTCGCTCTGGCTCCGCGCAGAGAGTTCGAGGTTGTCTGAGGGCACAGTCCTGTCACTCAGGATTCAGCCACACAACCTTCTATCATGCCACCCCAAAAAGGACCCATGAAAGAGAATATTCTAGAAAAGTGCCCACTGCCCGCAGCCCTATCCATGCCCTTCCCACCTGTGGGGCTGCTCAGGCTCTTGCCCTGCTGTCTCCGCTTGGCCTCACTGAGAATGTCAATGATCAGGGTGGCAAACTCTCGGGCATTAAAGCGGGCCAACTTCTGCCGCCCCTACAAGGCAGAAAGAACCCGGCTGGCATGACAGGCCCCCTTACAGCTGATAGATGGGGGTGGGGTGGGGTGGGAACAAAGCTGCAAGGGAGTCTCCTGTTATCTGGCTCATGGCCAGAGCAGGGGGTCAGGGATGACATGGATTCTGGGTGCCTAGGGGAGCTCTTGAGAAGAGGCTGGAATGCCCCCCAGAGGCTGCTCAGCAAGTGCTCAAAAAAACCCAGCCTCTTCCCCATTTCCAAATCCCAGTGCCAGCAGAGCCCTGAGGGAGGCCTGGGCCAGGGGAGAAGAGCCCAGGCGGCAGCCCAGTCAGCAGCCGCTGAGGAAGGGCAGGGCCCACAGAGCTGGCGACCCCCGGCGGGGAGGAGACCGCCCCAGGCCCCCCATCCAGCCCCCTCACCTGATTCCGTGTGGCTGAGTACTCGGGGTTCACAGGCAGGAAGGGCACAGCACTGCGCTCCGTCACCAGGGTGCTGTGGTTTTGGGTAGCCAGCCACACTGTGGGGGAGGAGCAGGGAGCAAATCGTCCGGAGGGTCCACGGTGGCCAGGCCCGCGGGGCGGAGGTGGGGAAGTGCCGGGCGCAGCCCTCCTCGCTCCTCCCCACGCCCACCAAGTTCTGGTGTTCAAAACAGGGGTGGTCTTCAGACCACAGAAGCAAGGCTGGGTCAGGGCAAGGCTGGGCGAGGCCGGCTAGGCCGATGACGAACAGAACAAGGCGACTCCTTCTTGCCAGGCCCAGCCCAGAGTTTGGGCTGGAATCTAGCTGTGGTCAGGAAGGAGTGATGTAGGGGGGTGGAGTGGGACTGGGGAGTGAGCCAGAGTGGGAGGCAGCCAGAGCAGAGATGAGCCCCAGTCCAGGGCTGGGGGCGGAAGAACAGGCTGGCTGCCTCCAACTCAGCACGCTGCTGGCCAGGCCGCTCACCCAGGCACCCCCTGGCAGTCCCCGCGTGGCAGGTCCCAGCCCCTCCCAGCAGGTGGGCTGGTACCCTCATCATCCACCCGTGACCTCGGATGCCCTCTTGGCTCACCGGCGTCATTTTCTCTTCTATCCACCTCGTCATACACATCCATGGCAAGTTCCTCAAAAAGCCGGTTGCTGAGCTAGAGGCAAAGAGGGAGACCCAGACTTTGTCAGATCAATTGGTCCCCAGTGCTGACAAGGCCAGCTCAAGCAGGAGGTCATAAGATGTGGGAAATGGCTTATGTCCCGCGTGCTGCCCAGCCCCCCCAGTCTCAGAACTGGAAACTGGGGCAGGGGTCTCTGTCAAGCTCCACGGTGGAGCGAGGACAGAAGGGAGGCCAGATCAGAACACTCAGTGCCCCCGCAGGTCAGAGGTGGAGCTAGGGCCCTGGAGCCTGCGGAGGGCAGAGTCAGAGACAAAAGGCGGGGAAGTGGGGGGAAGGGAGCCAGAAAGGCTAGAGTGAGGGGCAGGCCCAAGACTTGGAAAAGGATACCAGGTCAGAGGAAGGGGGAGCGATGGCAGGGGTCGAGGGTCAGAGATGGTGACTCACCGCCTGCAGCTTCTTCTTGGCGGCTTTGGCCAACTCGGACAGGTCTAGGCTGTGGATGATGGAGGGAGACGGGAAGGGCAGGCATGAGAGGTGGCCAGGCCCCCGCCGTGACTCCCGAACATGCAGGGATCCCGGGAAGACAACATCCCAGATGCTGCACACAACGCCCCCCCCGCCCCCCCCCCCCCGCGCCCCCCTCCAGAGCCTGCTCCCGTGGCAGGCACCATATACCTCTGAGACATGCACTTTTGCCGAGATCTAAGTCCAGAGAGAGGCAGCAGAGGAAAGAACAGGACAGAGGCAGCAATTACCCAGCAGCACCCACGGCAAGCTCACACCCATCTCCGCACACACGACGGAACTCATCTTCCCCCTCAACCTGCTCCTAGCCCGGCTTGCTCTCTCCCTCCGAGCCCCACTCACCCAGCACCAGCATCTGCTCCTGGGGCTCACCGGAAATGCCCTCACCCTCAAGCCCCGGTGGAGCTTTCCCCACGTTCTGCCATCAGTCCCTCCTCCCCGGGGCCTTTGCATCAGTTTCTTCATCCATCTTCCCACTTCCGGGCTCGCCCCTACAATCCCTGTTTCCAGCTAGCAGCCAGGGTGATCTTTCTGACACATCAGGCCCCACTGCCCCTGGCCTTAAAGACAGCTCAATGACAAAAGATACTTACGGCAGACTTCAGCCGTACTCCAAACAAAAGCTCACTTAAAAAATATGCTACGTGCTTAGCATGCGTTATCTTACTTAATCCTCTCAACAGCCCCGAAAAGGTAGGCACCGTGGCCCTCGTTTCCACGAGGTAACCAAGACTCAGAGAGGTTAAGTAGCCTGCCTGAAGTCAAACAGCCAATAAATGGCAGAGCCGACTGCACACATCGGTGCTCAGAACCTCTCGCCCGTGTCTACTCCAGTCCTGCTCCTGGGACTCCCTGCTTCTCACGCTGTGCTCCGGTCGCACGGATGGCCCGCAGTGCCCAGCACAGCTCTGCTCCTTTATACCGTCTCTGCCTTTATTTCTCTCGCTGCAGCCCCTCGCCCCGCCACCGAACTAGAGCTGTCTGAGTAGGTTGCCTCCCTCTCTAGACTGTAAGCTCCTTAAGGGCAGAGATCATGTCTGAGTCACCCGTGTCTCGGGGCCAGGAACAGTCGCTGGCACTGGGAAGGTGCTCGGTCACCATTTCACTGAGCCCGCGCCCAGATGTGTAACAGGCACACCAGACATGCAAGCAGGTCCGCACACCAGGCCGAGTAAGACCAGAGAAGCAGGAGGGAGTCCCGGCGTCTCGGAACAGAGGAGGTCTGGATTCCAGGATCCGAGATGCCTAGGCCTGACCATCCCTGTCTGCCCACACTGGCCCCTGGAGGGGGAGGGAGCCTCCTCTCTCTGCCATCCAGGCCAGCGGGCAAGGCTTGGCAAGGCTTGGCCACCAGAGGTGGCCACCAGGTGGCGCTAGCATCCACCTTGTGAGCTGAGCGAGTCCCCCTCCCAGCCTAGGCGCCTGAGGCTTTTCAGATCAGAGGCAGAAACACCTCAGTTGTGCTGTGCCCTGCCCCCCAGCCCCCAGAGGCCTGGTCAGTAGTCCCAAAGTTAGTCAAATCCCACCATCTTACTGGAGCCCACCGTCTTTTCACTTGTCTAAAGATTTTACAGTGGGGTGAGGGCCACTGGAAACAGAAGGCAGCAATCCACCACTCCTAGGGCGGGTGTTTCTGGTACTCAAGCCTGTGTGGGACGGCCGTGGGGCTCAGGCTGGGCTGGCCCCGTGCCGAGCTGACATTTCTCACCTGCCTTGGGGCCCAGCATCGGGGAGTGAGGACTGGACAGGCCCCCTGAAGGGTGTGGGACCCTAAAGCCTGGGAGGGGGAGGGCTGGAGGCTCTGGGGCCCAGGCACCCCCATGACATCCGGCAGCCTCTGGGAAGGGGCATCAGGTGGGCACTCACCTGTCAGCCATCTGTGGGATGATGTAATGCCCATTCTTGTGATCTGAACAAAAATAAAAATGCCAAGTCACTGGTGCGGGGTGGCTCAGCAGCTGGGAGCCCACCTCACTACCATGAGCAGGGCTTGGCACCCAGAAGTGTCAGGGGACAGGGCGGAGGGCAGGCCACCCCCGAGAACCCTGGGAGCTGCCTGAAGTTAGCCCCCCTCCCCACTCCCTATCCCAGTGTGCTGTAGCCAAGAGCCCGCATCAATTTCACAGGAGCCAGTTGCCTAGCAACACTGTTCCCCAGCCGGCTTTGTCGCCATGGCACCTGCTGCTGGGGTGTGTCTGGGTCCCACCTGCCTGGCCCAGCCGGACCTGCCCCAAGCTCCGCTCACCCGGCTTGCGTCCACAGAGATAGAAGGCCAACCGGTCAGTGAGCTCGTACTGGCACTCGACTAGCCTTTCCGCCAGCTCGTGGTGCCCCGCCTGCCTGTGGGGAGGGGGCGTGCCTCAGCCCTGCAGCAGCCGTCTACCACCCCCACCCGCCCGAGCCTCACCCATCATCCGACCCTCACCTGGCATAGTCAATGGGTGTGCGGCCATTGACATCAGGGGAGCCGGGATCAGCCCCATACACTACAAGAAGCTCAGCCTGCAGTGTCTGCCCCGCCTTGGCAGCCACATGCAGAGGTGTGGTGCCCTTCTCTGGATGGAAGAAGTTGGCCTGGGCACCCAGGGACAGCAGGCGCAGACACGTCTCCAGGTTGCCTGTCCGCACGCTCGAGTGCAGTTGCTGCAAGGAGCAGAGTGTGCAACAAATGTGCGTGTGAGGGCCCCCCCCAAGCTGTACCAAGTGAGGCAGCTGCTGGGACTCCTAGCGGCTCCAAGGGGCCCAGCTGGAGTCGGGTTGTAGGGGGACAGAGGACTTGCCCTGCTATCAGTCACCATCTACCTGTGCCGTGAGCTCTGCTCGAGACAGATCTGGTCTGTGAGGGAGATGCTCTTATTTCTTTCCCATTTTACAGAGCAGGAAACGGAGGCCCTGACTGGCTAAGAAACGACCCCTCCGGATGGCAGCTGGGGATTTTAGCCCTGCGGTGTCCCCTGAGGGGCTGAGGGGCCCTGGCCACGTGCCGCCTGGCCATGCAATCGCATCCCCCTGCTGTGCCCACTGTTCCTGCCGGACCCGACCGCCTCTGGCGCTTAGGGCTCGGTGGTGACGGAGGAGAAGGCCCTCGGGGTGTGGCGGGTGACAAGACAGGAGGCCCACCCGTCCCCCGCAGGGGCCCCTCCAACCTTGCTGAGGTCTTTGGCAGTGACCCCGTCATCGTCCCGGCACGGAAGCTTGTGCACAAACGCCAGCATCTGGTACTTGGCCCTGATGAACTCTGACTTGATGGGGCTGGGCGGGCCACACGGGACGCGGTGGGGAGGAGAGTGGGAGAGGCCAGTCACCCGGCCGCCTCCCGGAGCCGCGTCCCAGGCCAGGCGGCCCCTGCCACCACCCCTCCGGCCCAACTCACTGGACTTTGTCTTGGGGGTTGGCTTTGCGCCGGCCGCTCTGCACTTGCGCGGGGTCCAGCAGGGAGTGCTCCCAGATGGAGTTGGCCCCGTTGCTGGCGAGCGTGTGCACCATCTGCAGGGAAGAGGCGCCAAGCCAGAGTGCCCACCACGCACTGGCTCCTGGGGGATCACCGCCGCGCCGGCCACAGCCCGCGTGGCTGGAGACGGGGCCCAGGGCCCTGCCGCGCCTGCCGCCATCGCACCTCCACCCAGCCGGGCCGCCCGGGCACCTGGGTCCCGTGTAGCACTTCAGGCCGCACGGCAAGCGTGCCAAGGCTCAGAGAAGTGAAGTGACCCGCTCCGCGCTCCGCGGCCAAGCTAGTGAGCGGCAGAGCTGGGGAGAGGGCCCCGGCCTGTCTGCATGGCGAGCAAGAACGGGTGGAAAGGGTCAGGGCTGGGTTCTGCCCCATGAGGCGGGGGTGTGCTGCCCCCCCCCCCCGCCCCGGGAGCTGCCAAATCCAGGGCGGTGTGTGTGCGGAGGGCGGGGGGAATGTGTCTCTGCTCAGCACACTCCGTGCCGCCCGAGGACCCGCCTGGCCCAGCCCCGTACCTGCAGCAGCGTGGGGGGCCAGGCGCTGTGGCGAAGGTGCTTGACGATGGAGATGTGGCGGCCCAGGCTCCGGTGCACGCTGCAGCACTCGTCACATACCAGCACCCCCCTGCTGATGGAGGCCCAGCCGGGGTCTGCCGGGGTGGGAGCAGGGGGTCAGCCAAGGCCCAATCAGGGCCACTGTGTCCTGGGCACCTGCTCTGGGCCCACACTAGGCTGACACAGTCCCTCACTCAGCTTCCCAAAGCCCCAGGAGCTGGGACCATCAGGACACACGGGTCACCGATGAGGAAGCTGAGCTAGGGTGTAGGAGGGGATCTCCCCAAAGGTGCACAGCAGGTGACTGACAGCTGCCTGTCTGGGGGGGTGGGGAGGAGCCCCCAGGGCCGACGCAGCGGGCATGTCTTCCTGTCCTGCAGCCTTTCCCAGGGAACAAGACAGCCGGCCCAGCCCTTCCCCACGGAGGCAGGAGTCCCCGAGCGGATGCAAGTCTGCTGTCACCTGCCGGACAGCCCTAGGCACCCCTCCTGTGTCTGGGCTGTGCCACATCCCTCCTGCACCCAGGCTTCTGTAGGACCCCCGGGCCCTTCCACGGGGTCCTGCCTCCGCCCTTATCTTGGCAGGGAAGAGGCCTCTTCATGCTGAGCCCCCTGCCAGCATCACTGATGGGCTGAGCTGTAGCCCCTCCTAAATGGGACCGGGGAGGGCAAAGGAACTAACGCCGGGTGCCCACTGTGTCCAAGCTGGCCCGGTACGCACGATGTCTCTCACCCCTGTCAGGTAAGGCAGGAAATGCTATCCTTGCTTTACAATGAGAAACAGTGGCTCAGAGAGGTTAGAGCGCTTGCTCAAGGTCACACAGCTAATGAACGGGATTGCTGGGATGTGGACCCTGGTGTCTGGCACTGAGATGCCAGACACCAGGCCATGGTCATACCCACTGCTCTCCCTCTGCTCTTGCCCCTAAGGCGGAAGCCCCAAGTGGGCAAGGGCCCTGGAAGCCACTCCACTCCTTGGGGAGAAGCAAACTTTGGAGACAAGAAGGAGGGGCCGGGACAGGGTGGGAGCTCCTGGGGTCCTTTACAAGGGCAGGGGAGATGCCACCCATCCTGGGCCCCTTGGGAGATGGGGAGGAGACAGCTGTATACAGCTCAGGCTTTGGAAAGGTCATGGGGGAGAAAGCAGCCATTGTGTGCCTCCAGAGAGTGGGGGCAGGGAGCCTCTCTCCCAGGACACTGTGCTCTGCCCAGGCCCCCTGCCCCAGTCTCAGGAAGCCCTGTGGGGACGGGGAGTGGGGGACTGGCTCTCTGCCTTGCCTGGCCGTGCTCAGGGAGTCCAGAAGTGGGCCCCCCAGGGGAGGGACAGGCTTGGGGTAATGAGAGCCTCTCCAACTAGGAGGCGATTCTCAGACCCTTCCCCTCAGACTTCCATAAAAGTTCCCAGGGGAATTGTAAGGAGACTGAGTCAAGGTGCAGCCTGAGTTCTGCCTACAGCAAGTATCCCCTCCATGGGGACAGGAAGAAACGAGAAGCAAAAGAGGGGGTTCAGCTCTTTGGGTCTGGGCTTCTTTAGGCATTCCCCCAAAACACAGGGCAACAAGGTGCCTGCCATACACCTTTCTGGGAGCTGATCCCAGGGGCCCATAAGGAAGGGACCTACCGCCTGTGCCAAGAGGGGGAGCCCTAGGACACTCTATTGGCTTTACCCAAACAGGGAGGGACCCCAGTGAGGCACATGGAAAGCTCCCTCCCCCCACTCCCAAGCACCACTGGGTGAGGGGTCTGCCGTCCAGCCACCTCCCCACCTCCGGCAGCTCAAGCAGGAAGCTGGAAATGACGCAGCCTAAATTCCTCTTGTTGAAATGGTGGGGTTTCCTGTAAGTGGGGAGCCGCCCAGGCCAGGATCATAAATGGGACGCCCTGAGGTCTCCACCCCAGGCCCATGGTCCTACTGGAGAAGCCAGGCCTCAGAGGACTGCACAGTTATCCAGAGCCCGGCCAGACATGGTGAGCCTCTGAATATGGCAGGGACCAAGAGATTAGGATTTGGGGAACAGGGTCCCAGGCTTTGCTCAGTATCTTCCCAGCCTGGGGGAGGGGTCCTACCTCTCCTCCACAGTGACCTGAAACAGGAAGGCTGAACAGGCGGCACACCGGTGCCGGCTCAGTTCTTGATCACACAGATGAAAAGCCCACCCGAAGCCTACTACCTACTTATATGCCCGAGGGGCCTTGGGCCTACCCAAGCCAGAGCCCCTAAGCCCGACTTAAGCCAGTTCCTCAGGCCAGAAGCGTTTCTTTAAGTCAAATGGTTAAGGGACCCTTGCCCCCAAGAGGCTCCCTAGATCAAACCTGGGGTAGAAAGGACAGGGACATAAGGTGTTTTGTTTTGTTTTTAGTAGGCTTCATGCCCAATGGCCCAGAGTGGGGCTTGAACTCACCACATCAAGAGTCACATGCTCTACTGACTGAGCTAGCCAGGCGCCCCCAGGGAACATAAGGTTTAAGAGATGTGGTGACGTCCTCAGCATCCTGCCAACCTTCCCCCTGGGCTTCTGCCTCAGGACAGGGGGTCTGGAACGTGTGGGCAAGTGGTAGGAGGGATCCTGGGATAACGTTACCCATGGAGGCCTCTACTAAGGTGAATTCATGTCACCACCCAAAGCCATTACGGGCCTCCAGGGGCAGTAGGTCTGCTATAAAGGCCAGGGTCTCCTGAGCAGAGCCTCACTAGAAAAGAGGGAGAAGCCCACCATCTTGAAAGCAAGCTAGACTAATCCATGGGGATAAAGGTCAGGGTGGCGGGGGGTGTTGACTGGGAGGGGGCAGAAGAAAGGCCCAGAGAGTGACAGAAATGCTCTAACTCTTGGCTGAAATGGCGGTCACACAGGTATACAGACCGTAAAAACTCACCAGGCTGAACAGTAAGGTGCAGGAACTTTGCTGTACGTAAGTTAAACCTCAATAAAAGAGGAAGAAAGCCCCCCCATTCAGCCCACTCCACAATCTGCATTATGAAGAAACAAATGAGCCTGCAGGTTTCCAAATGTCCCTAGCCAGTAGCCATCCTTGCTCACCCAAGTGCCTGCAGGACAGGCACCCTGAGGTCTTCACTCCTGTGACCTGGGCTGCCAAGGTGGGAAAGTTGAGATGGAGACCCATGGGATGAGGAGCAGGCCCTTGGCCTGGGCCGGGACTGTGTGGCAGAGCGAGTGGAGGGGAAGGAAGGGGGGAGAACACATTCTCCAGGGTTCCTTGACTCCTGCCCCTCCCCTGGACTCCCATGGCAGGCAGGTACACATACAGCACCTGACGAGGGGGCACCAGCTGCCACAGCAGCCATGGCATGTCCAGCCGCCTTACAAAATACACCTGTCACCTGTATGCCCAGGCCTGGAAACAGGGGGAGCACGAGGACCTCCGGGGTCGCCTGTACCTCACCTTTCACCTCCACGGCCTCCCCACATTAATCAACCACAAAAAGGCCACAGCCCCACTCCCAGGGCTGGAAGCCCTTTCACAGCCAGAGGAGCCTATGAGCGGGTAGGAGGCAGACGCCAATGGGGTCCCAACTGTTGATTACCCTCAAGCCTCGTACCTGGTGGTACAGTTTCCACACTGAGTATGCCACGCCTCGCATCATACGGTGGGGGACTGGGGTGGCCCCAAGGAGCCAGCTGGGGTCCTGACAAGCACCCAAACACCCAGGGACTGCCTGCCATGTGCCAGACACCATGCCAGGTGCTGGGGTGGGGTGATGGGTAAGACCTTGTCAGCACCCTGCCTACCTCACCACCTGCCTCTTCCTGACCTGGATCCTGGATCAGGGGAAAAGGAGGTACCTGGCGCACCAAGGCCTCTGGGGGACAATGACTGCAGACAGGAACCGAGCAGTCCAAGACATCAGATACACACCACTCCTCCCTGAACCCATTTGGCATCCAGAGGCTTCAAACTGAGGCCCAGAGTGAGGAAAGTCTTGCCGTGGGTCACAGAGTGAGCGGATAGGATGAGTGTCTGCTAAGCACCCTCCTCCCGATCCTTCTGGGCCCTCCACCCTTACCCCCATGCTACGCTGGCCCCCCAGAGGTACAGAACAGCCTGGGACAGACAGACAGGGCAAGCTCTCCTCTTAGCCCTTCCATCCCCAGACCGGCATGTGGCTGGGGGAAGATCACAGCTTCCGGCTCATTAGGGTAAGGATACATCAGCCCCGACAGCTTCTTCAGGGCCCTCCAGACTGTGACATGCCCTGACAGGAGTCGCAGGTCACAACCACCCACAGAGTACCCTGCCTCTGCCAGGCATCCACAGTCACCCAAGACTCTAGCTTGGACCCATGAGAACCACCAGAGTATCTGTGGTTCTCAGCCTGTTGGGGTCTTGGGCCCGTCCAAAGGGTGGCTGGAAGTTATGGGCCCACGAAACAGCACTTCACACTCTCACACTTAATTGTGCCCTTAGTCCCCCTGGAATTCACAGACACACTGAGCCTGCCCAGAGGTCTCCCAGGGAGATAGCTCCTTTTTTAAAAAGAGGATGGACAAGAGCCAGGGCTTCCTTCCCCAGGCCGGCTGCTGAGCCCTGTCACTGGCTGTGTCCTCCCACATCAGAAGGTAGCAGCCTCTCAGGTCACTGCTCCTCACTTCCTCAGCAGCTCAGGGGGTTTCACATCAGCCTGGACCTGACTGCTGGGAAGAAGGGAAACACCACAATAAATACAGCCAGGAGGCAGGCCAGGAAGCCAGCCCGACCCTGGGACTCTAGGCACCCTGGGGGGGGGCGGGGTACAGCTCCCTACCCATTTCTGGCCAGACTGGGCTACAGGGCTAGGAGGGGTCTGTGCCCAAAGCTGGGACAATGCTCAGCCCACCTTCCGAAAGCAGGCCTTCCTGGGGCACAGGAACAGCTGAGTCTAGTTGCTCCCAGTCCCCAGGCAGCCTGGGGATGCCTCAAAGAAGATATCCAGGCTGGACTGGCCCTCAACACCAGGCCCTGCAAGGAGCCCCGGCCTTGGGAACCAGCGGCAGGGAGTCCTAGGAGCAGCTACCCCCTCATCTGCTCACGAGGAAACACTATCCAGGCCTCCCCTGGCCCATCTGCCCAGCTCTCTGCCCCTTGACCTCCGCCACCTCAGCGGGAGCGCAGACCATGCGAGCAGCAGGTGCAAGACGCGGGGGTGGCACTGAGATGACACAAAACCACACTCACCCCCACCTCCTAAACCTTGCTGGCCTCCGCCACAGCCCTCCTGCCACCCCAGGCTGGCGCTTCCGTTGGGATACAGAGATAGAAGGGGGGGCAGCTAGCTGCCTGCCTCCCTCAGACTGAGGGGTGGGAGGTGGCGCCGTGAATGTCCTTCCTCGCTCGTCCACGGACGCGAGGGAACCGGGGCCCCCCAGCTGGCCCTCCCGCCAAGGACGCGGCTCCGCAGTGGCCCGGGCGGGGGCCGAGGCCGGAGGCCGCAGCCCCCAGCCCCGCCCCGCCCTCCGGCCCCGCACGGCGCTCCCGCCAGGCCCCGGCGCCCGCCCGGCGGCCTCGCTGCGCGGTCCCGCCCCCGGTCCGGCCCCGCTTACCTGGGGCGCTGCAGTCCGCACACACCTCCGCCCGCGGCCCCTTCCGGGACATCCTCAGCGGCGACGCGGCCGCAGCCCTCTGGGCCAGCGTGGGGGGCGCGGGCGGCGGGCCCGGGCGGCGGCGGCGGCCACTGCTGCCCGGCCCGGCTCCGCCAAGGCCCCGGCTAGGCTCCGCGCGCCCGGCCAACCGTCCGCCCCCGGGGCTGGCCCGGAACCCGCCGTGCCCGCCTGCCCGCTCGCCCTCCGGCGCCCTCCGCCCCGCGCCGCCCCGCGCCGCCCCGCGCCACCCCGCCGCCGCTCGCCGCTCGCCGTTCGTTCTCTCCGCCCCCTGCGCGGCTCCCGGCCGCTCCTGCAGGAAGCGGCGCAGGCCCTGCCCACCGGGGGAGGGGCAGCCTGCACACCCGCCCCGCCGCCCGGCCCTGCGGGCCGCGCCTCCCGGAGAAAGGAAGCCGGGAGCGCGGGCGGGCGGGAGGGGGCGGGGGCGCTTAAAGGGGCCGCGGCCGCGGCTAGGCAGGCCCGAGAGGGCGGCGTCGCCTGCGGCCCTGGCCTCTACTCCCGCGCTGCTCGGCCCCGTGGCAGTGTGAGTTACCCTCACAGCCCCATCCCCTTCGCTTTCCAGATGGAGGGTGGCCCAGGGGGCTCAGGCCCGGGGACAGTGACCCTTGGGGAACAGGGAAGAGAGTAAGGAGCTGGAGGCCCAGGCCCCCTTCCTCGTCAAAGGGCTGTGGCTTGGGGTACCCGCCTATGTCTGGCTGAGGTGAGGTGTGCGACCTGGCCCCCCGTGCATCCACATGTGTGTCCAGGTGTGCGTGTGATCACATCCTTGCTGATTACGCACAACGCCAACAATATGGACGCCCAGGTGTTCCCCTGCCTCCCAGCTAAAAATACATCTATACCTCATCCATGCTTCCATCCCGAGAGGGAAGAATCTGGGCAGTTTTTAAAGATCTCCCGAGGAGTGACCACTGTGCCTGTGTGCAGTAATATCCACTCTGCATTCGTCTCCACGGTGTTTCTGGGCCACCGCAGGTTTGTGTGTCCAGGGCGTGTGCATAGAACATACAGGGACCTTTTCTTATGGTGGCCTTTCTTCCTAGACTTCACACGGAGACGGCGTAGGTGGGGGGACAGGAAGCGGAGGCGCAGGCCGCACGTGGGTGCACCCCTGCACTGAGCATGCTCCCCCATACACGTGTGCCCCGCGTGCACCCAGCCCCCATCCCTGCAGCAGCAAAATGCCAAGAGCACTTTGCTTGTGGGGAGAGAGCAGGGGTGGCTAGGACCAGGCCTGGGGGCCAGGTCAGTGGTGACAGAATCAAGGGAAGATTCCCAAGGGGCAGGGAGTCCTCAGTAACAAGGGGGGAAGGAGGGGAGTCCTTGGGCAGGGGTTTGGGAGTTGGTCGATTTTATCCCAGCGGTGCCAGAGCAGCAGTGACTTGTGGGTGGGCAGGCTGCTTCCCTGGGGGAGACAAGTAATGCTCATGAGTCACACCACCCGAAATACAAGCAAAGCTGCCTCCATCGCCTTTTGCTGCAGCCCAGATTGACAAGTTTGTTTGAAATCGCGATCCACGGGGTATATTTATAATCGCACCTTTAAGAGAAATCTTTTTGCAGGCCTCCCCTCCCCCCACCGCCAGCGGCTCAGCTGGCGGGGCTTCTGCGAGCAAAGATACCTCGCGGTGGGGGTGGGGGGCGGCGGCGGCGGCGGGAGCACCACCTGCCGCACGGTGCTGCACCCGCACCAAGGAGTCAGTCCGTGGGCTTGGTGGCCCCAGGCTGGGCGACGAACAGGAGCGGCCTGGCCGCTCTTACTGGCGCACAGCCCACGAGCGGTGGCCGCCGGTTCGCCCCCGATCGACCCCCAGCTATGGAATTTCATTTATTAAATGTCGAGGCGTCTACTGGCAACCCCATCGCTTGGCTGTCTTTGTTTCTCCGCTGTGTGGGCGCGTCTCGAGCACGTGGCAGCTGGAGCGCGCAGACCGGAGGAAAAGCGACCTGGGTTTGGTCTAGGGCCGCGTGGCAAAGAGGCCCGGCTGCTAAGGGTCTAGGTCCCCCAATCCAGGCTGAGCTCCCCCTCTCCCAGAGCTTCAACACTTTTCAGGAGTCTGATTCACCCTGTTGCCCCCTCCCGCCCGCCAGCTCCCCCTCCCGGCTGGCCCGGGGACTCCCTGGGAGTGGCCCAGGCGAAGAGCCACACTCTCCAAACTTTGTTCCGGAAGCCCCCGGCCCCGCCACGGCAGAGCTTCTGGGCCTGGGACTAGGGATAAAAGGACTTCAGGATTTCCCTTTGGAGATGTCGCCACCTCAGGAAGCGGGACGGTAAAAGAGAAATCGCAGACCAGGTTCTAAAAACAATTTAATGAGGAAATGTACAGGCATTCTCCCGGCCACTCCTAGTTGTCCCTCCCCCGCTCCAGCCCCCTCCCCAACTCCGGCTGCAGCCACAACACTCTGCTGACCCCTCGTGGTAGAGGTGGGCAGCGGTCCCGGGTTGCGGGAGACGCCAGCCGGCTCCTCCCTGGCTGGAGAAAGGGGCGAGGCAGTCCACTCCTCCCTTATCCTTTCCCGCCTGGGCCTGGCACCGCAGGGTGTGGAGGAGGAAGGAGAGAAGACCACACAAAGAAACCTGAGAGAGGCGCGGAGAGTTTGCAAGCTTTTGCTAGCACCTCCCACACAAACACTTTTTGGATTGTTCTAAGTAGGGCTGGTATGGAATCCCTAATTCCTGTCCTGTTCTAGGGTGGGCTCGAGAAGGCACTGGGCCTGGTCCCACCACCTGTCTCAGTCCGCCTGGGTTGCGGTCGGGATGTGCCGTTTCCCAGGGCAGTTACTATCCTTAGCTCACCCCAGTAGGTAGTATTTAGAGTCTCATTTAGAGGTGAGTGGTCTGAGAAAGCAGAAAATTTAAGCAATTTGCTTATGGTCAAGCGGTTAGTAAGGAGGAATTCGAACTCTGGTTTAAGATCCCAATCCCTCCTCCCTCCAGGGACTGGGCCACGCTTCTAGGTCCCTCCAGCCCTTGCAATAGGCAGCCCCAGAGGTCAATTACACTTTTTACCACAGCGTCTGCTGGGCCCCTTCTGGAAGGACCTCTCTGCCCTGGGGTTATTCAGGAAGGACACAGTCTCGGAATCAGTCACTTCCTCTCCTGAGGGGACCACACCGAGTGGAGGTGGGAAGCTGCCACCTGCTGCTTACTCTGCCCAGCCCCACTCTGGTCCTTGCGGAGGACAGCAAATGGGGGGGGGGGAGGACTGCCCTTCCAGCCTCAGTGGTCATTCCCTTTGAATGTCAAGTGTGGAAGGTGGAATTTAATTTGCTAAGAGGGCAGGGACGACTCCTACATAATAGTTCCACGTGCCAGATCCCTGGTTGCTCCAACGACCTCTGGTACTAATGTCCCGCACCTTTCTCAGGAGTCCCCCCCATCAGTCACTCTCCTTGGAATCTGGATCCCTTCTCACGTTCCACTGGGACCCAAACTCAGTCCTGAAGGCCACAGCTTCCCGCGCCCTCTAAGGCTTGAGCAAGGCCTGTAGCCCCTTCCCTCCCCCCAAAAAGGCAAAACGCCCGTGGGTGGGGGTGCGCCCCTGCCCACCCGGCGTCAGGACACGGTCTCCGTTCCCGCCAGCCCTGGCTCCCTCCCCACCCGCTCATGGGAGCGAGGGGGACAGTGAGGGATTCTCTCCGGCCCCCCGCCACCCGCAGTTCCACGAGGCGGACTACATGCCCCATGATGCCACGGGGCCGAGCTACCACAAGCTCTGCCCCGGGCACCCGGGTCCCCCTCCTCTCTCCCCCGCATCCCCGCATCTCTCGCCGGCCGCTCGGGCTGAGGGCCGGGCAATGCAGCTGCGGGGAGCCGGGGGCGGCGGGCGCGCGTCCCTGCGGCGGCGTCCCCGGGGTTCGCGCCCCGTGCGCCCCCGCGCCCGCTGCGGGCGCCTGCTCCCTCCGCCGAGCGGCGTCTTTGTGTGCGGGGGTGTGGGAGGTGAGGCGCGAGTCCGCGCCGCGGCGCCGAGCGCCCGCTCCCTCCCCGGGCGGGTGGGGGCCTCTCCGCGCCGCCCGCCACCGCCTCGCGAGGACGCCCGCGGCCCGCGCCGCCCGCACAGCGCCGGGCGCGCCACCCCCGCCCGCCGGCGCCGCTCGCACATGCCCGAGCCGCAGCCCTGCGAGCAGGCAGCGCCGGCCCCCCGCCCCGCGGCCCCGGGCCCCGGCTCCGGCGCCGTCCCCCCTCCCCGGCCGGGCGCCGCGGCCCTGGCATGAGGAGCGGGCGATGATCCCGGCCAACGCCTCCGCCAGGAAGGGGCCCGAGGGCAAGTACCCGCTGCACTACCTCGTGTGGCACAACCGCCACCGCGAGCTGGAGAAAGAGGTCCGCGCCGGCCAGGTACGAGCGCCGTCGGGGCGCAGCGGGGACCCCACGGCCGGGCACGCCCGCCGGGTGTGGGGAGGGGGCGCGGCGCGGGCTGTCCCGCCTCCCCGGCGAGTTTGCAGCGCTTCTTTGTTCGCAGCCGCGGCTTTTGTGCTTGTTGACCGGGAGAGGGTGATGGGAGCGGCCCCCGCCCGCTCCCCTCCGGCTCGGACGGACGGCCCACACGTGTTCCGGACCCTCCCAGGTTGGGGTCGGGGACACGGTGCCCCTCCTCGGCCGAGGCGGAGGGCTGCGGGGAGGGGCTGGCGGCTCGGGTCCGCGCTCCATGTGGTGGGAGAGTCCGCGGAGCAGCCGAGCAGCGACACCTCCCGCGTGAGTGTGCGGAGGTGGGCAAGGCCTGCGTCGGGAGGGGGGTCACAGGTCAAGGATCAGAGAATCGGCTGTGACACTCCCAGGCATCCCAGCCCCACCCAGTGCCCTCTACCCTCACGGGTGAGCGCTACATCTGTTTGCTCAGATTGGGCAGAGCCCCTGGATCCCCCAGAGCCCGGCGCCGGCTCTGGAATGGGGAGTGGAGAGAGACACCCCCTTCCCCCGGGGAAGCCCTGGAGGGCCTTGTCCAGGTGCTGAAAGGAGCTCTCCTGCCCTCTGGTGCTGGGGCCTGGCTTCCAGGCGCGGAGGAAGCTAGGGGGCCACTGGGCACAGGAAGGATTTGAGGTTCTGCACACAGAGCGGGCTCCCTGGTTCCTGCCAGTCAGGGAGAATGGTGGGTCAGCCAGCTTTGGCTGGGCGGTGGCCTCCCAGAGGCCTGGGTAAGGGATGGGGTCTCCTGGTCATTCTTCCGGACCAAGGCAGGCACAGTTCACAGGTAGCTCCCAACTGTGCCACAGGCCGCAGATGGGCATTTGGGGTGTGGACAACTCACCCTCCAGGCTGGGGGAGCAGGGGCCAGAGCTGGGCCCAGCCTGCCCTGCTTTGCCTCAGTCTGAGGCCTGCAGACTTGGCCCAGATCTGGGACCCTGGGGGCATGGGAGTGGTTCGTCCAGGAGTTGTCCCCTTGGGGAATATGCCTTTTGAGGGCCACTTCCTGAGTCACAGGAAGTTCAGTTTGAGGAGCTGTTTGCTTCCCAAAGGCTGAGCGAGGTGGAGAGCAAGGTGAGGGTCAGAGAGCGTGTCGGAAGTCCACTACTGAGCCCTCAGAGCAGCAAAGCATCCACTGGCAGAGCAGTCCTAGGAAATGTTGGGGTGACCTGAGCCTCCAAGCCTCTGGGCTGGTTGGGGTGTCCACTTGCATTCCACCTCTGCTCAAACAACGGCACTCCAAGTTGCTCCTCAGACCATGCTTCTGTTTATCCATTGTAAAGGAAGTGGTTTGCAACCATCGAGCCCTGACGAAGGAAGCGAGGCCTGAGTGGTAGGTCCTGGGGGACAAAGATGAACAAACCAGGCACATCCCTGGCTCTCAAGGAGACCCTGTTCTGGTGATGTGAGCGTGAACGGGGAAATACAGTATGATGTGCTGGGCGCTCGGACAATCCAGTCTCTTCTGACTCTTTTCTGTTTTCCTCCCCTGAGGGCAAAAGAAGACAGGCTTCTGACACAGGTTACAGCTGGAGGGATTTAAATCTGATCCGAGAGGAACTTCCTGATGGGGTGATTGATGATTGGTCCAAGGACTGTTAGGCAGAAGGCGAGTGGCTGAATCTCCAGAAGGTCTTACTTGCACTCCCTTGTCTGAGGGGTGGCTGGTTCTTTTCTTGCTGACATTGGAGAGAGGCAAAATGCCCTGGAAGAAAAGACTCTCACATAGGCCTCTCTGACTGATAGTACTCAAGTCAGCCATCTTGCTGGAGTGAGATTGGGGTGGGGAGCCCGGGAACCCGCTGCATGTGGCGGTGCTTTGGGGCTGCTGAATGTGTTTCTCTTTCCCCTCGGGCTGCCACAGAAACTAGGCACCAGGTTCAGCCCTATCTTCACCCTCCCATCCCTCCCACTTCCCTGGTGTGTTAGTGTTTCCTTGAAAGGGACACCGTCTGCCCTGATCCAGGATGGAGGGGGGAGGGAGGAATATAGGGCACTGGTTGAAGTTAACCCTTGTTCAGCCACAAAGGAGTCAGGCCAGTCCTCTCCTTCGCTCCAGGGGTGCCAAGAGGGGGAATGCCAATCAGTCCGGGTGAGAGAGGCTCCTGGATGTATCTCCGCTCTAGGACTGACCCAGAATGGCCCTTGCATCCAAAATGTGCACTATTCAGTCCTTAGGGCATGGCGCCCCCAGGGAGAGCCGAAGGTGCCCTACCCAGCCCTTTCCTGCCGGGGATGGGCCTGGGGGCAGCCACCTAACATCATAATGAAACCCTGTAGACCCTAGACATCCCAGCAGGGGTTCCCTGACCTCTGGTGCCCCTAGCACCCACTGTCCCAGAACACATCCAAGCTCTCCTCAAGCACGCAGCAGCTGGGTTTCCCTGGCTGCCTCTTCTGCGCTCCAAGAAAGCCCTGCAGAGGCCCTCCCATGGGCAGGCTTGGCCATGCTGGTAGGCTGGGGAGGGGGAGGGCATGGCAGGCTTCAGAGCAGATTCGATGGCTTTGCTCAGTGCCCTCACCCCTATAGCGCTTCTTCGGGGCTGGAAGCAGGGAGCGGTGGGGAGATGGGAGGTGCTCACCAGGTGTTTTGGTGAAGGGAAGGGTCCATGACCACCCCTAGTTGGCACCCAGCAGGATGGTGGTTGCTGGGCGCCCTGCTTCCTGTCACACACACGCCCGCCAGACCGGGAGGGGGCAGGGGGCTGTAGGCCAGTGGATGTGCCAGTTTCCCCTTGGCTGACAAGGCCGTGAGGTTGGCTCAGCTGGCTGTGTTCTTGAGTCACAAGTCCCTGGTGTTCCCTGGGGGACAGGAGGTGGAGGTTAGGCTGCAGAGCTCCCTGTGGGAGGGCTGAGGGGAGCGGGGTTCTTCCCTTGGCAACAGGCACTCTGGAGGGGGCCAGACTGTGTTCCTAAGGAATCATTTTCTTTCTTCCTGGGGCTGCCTCCATCATGGTCCTCCTCCCTGATTTCCTCAGTTCATTCTCCTGACCTAGAAACAGGCAAGATGGGATTGTGGGGGCCCTAGATCCTCAGGCAGAGGCTACCCCACCCGGGGTACCTGGTGTGTCCCAGAGCACCTGTGACCCCCTCTCCCCCTCAAGTAGGCAGTCCCACAGCTGACGAGTTGGGAAGCTCAAGAGAGGGACCCACAAACCCCAGAAACCCAACATCAATGTGTCTGGGAAACAGGGGAGGGGCTGCGTGGGGCAGGATGGAGGGGGGCTGCGTGGGAGGAGAGTCAGTAGGTGCCACCCGCAGCCTCCCAGCTCAGCTTGAGGAAGCATCCGGCCTGCCTGACCCTTGAGTGAGCTCAGGCCTACCTGGTGGGAAGGCTGGGAAGCAGTGGCCACCCCAGCCTCTGGTGGTCCTCCTTGGGGCTGGGGGAGGCAAAAGAGCAGGGAAAGGAGATCAAGGCTAAGCACGCCAGGCTGTATGCTCTGGGCCCTTCACCTTTCTTCTCCAGCTGTATACATTTGGTGTGTCCTTGTAAGATTTCATCTAACAAAAGGATTCTGCTAATGCTAAACCAGTTTGAAAAATACCTGCTAGTGCCTGTGGGCTCAAGGGGTACGCAGTGTGCGAGTTCACTGGCCACAAATGCGCGTGTTACGCATCAGTAGGCTCCTGCAGATCCAGAGGGCGTCTGAGCACGCGGGTGCTGTACACCCAGGAGAGCGCGTGGAGGCCGAAGGAGTAGGACTGGGGATTCCTGTGGCACCTGTTCCACGTGTGTGTGCGTCTAGGTGTGGGCCTGGGTAGAAGCAGGGCGTCCCTCTGCCCGGGGAGCCCCAGCCCCTAAGCTCAGTAGACCCCCGCTTTTGTCCAGCGGACGCCTGCTGGGGTGTAGAATTTCATTCTCCTGGTGGGGAGGGCCAGGTGTTAGGTTTCATGGGAACCTTTTTCATTCCAGCAGTGAAAGAGCTGCAGGCCTTTGCTGAAGAAATGAATGAATTTGCCCACCTGGGCCCGGGGCAAGATGCCACTTCCACTGCAGGCCCTGCTTTGGGCGGGTTGGGGGAGCTTCTCTGGGGGTCGGCTGGGTGTATGCGGGGGGGCCCACATGGGCCCCGGCAAACAGCAGGGCCCTGGGGACCGCGGGCAGAGCCCCTGAGGAGTGGAGGGAGGGAGCATGCCAGCCTCTCTCGGGGGGCCTGGAGGTGAGGCACCTGAGGGGGAAGGGAGGCAGGCAGCATCTGGGTGGGGTGCCCTGCCCGCTCCCTGGGGCCTTGTTAGCAGCAGTAGCGGGTCCGGGCAGGGCTGGCGGGCCCCGAGATGGCTCAGCTGCAGCTCCCTGGGAAGACTCCTGACTTCCCAGCTCAGGAGCTGTGGGCCCTCCGTCCCACCCCAGGACTCAGGGCCCACCTCGGTGGTCGGCCGCCCAGGGGCTCGCCCATCCCATAATAGGGAAAGACTAAATAGTGCTCTCCCTCCTCTGTGGGGAGCTGGTGTAGAGGAGTGCGGGGTGGGGGGCGCTCAGATCTCTAAGTCACAGCTCACAGGGCTCCGCGGGCCAGGCACGCTTTGTTGTTTTTGTTTTTCCTGAGGTTCCTAATATATTTAAAAATGAAGAAATGAGGGTGCCTGGCTGGCTCCACTGGTAGAGCTTGTGACCCCTCATCTCAGGGTCATGAGTTCAAGCCCCACGTTGGGCATGGAGCCTCCTTAAAAAATTAAAAATAAACAATGAAGAAATGCCAACAGAGGGTTATAAAAATTATGTAAATTGCTTAAATTATTTAAAATGTTTTGTTTGTGACAATGGAGTTCATTCTCATGTTTTAAAACATATTCAGCTGTTGTTAGAGGCTTGTCATGAAAAGGCAGTAGTCCTCACCCCAGCCCTCCCCACCTCTCTCATTCCCTGGAGGCGGCCACCTTGAACTCTAGGCTGTTCTGTTATTTACCTCCATAATTATAAACAATATACGTCTACGACCATTTATTGGTTTGTCAGTTTTACCTGTTATTGCCTTCCCCTCCCCATATCCCTTAAATATAGTCACTTCTGCATTTGTTGAACAAATATTTATGAAGCACCGGCTCTGTGCCAGGCCTGTCTAGGGGCTGGGGATGTAGCATTGAACAAAACACACAGGGACCCTCCCTCTGTGGGGCTTACAGTCTCGGTGAGGGAGACAATGAAAAAATGAACAAGCAATCTAACGTGGGAAGAGAACTAAAGCAGGATCAGTGGCGACAGATAAATACATAGCAAGTGTCATGTGAGACGGGTTGTAAGGGCAGGCCTTTCTGAGGAGGTGACATTTGAGCGGCCACCTGCACGGAGTGAGGGAGAAAATGCCGAGGCCACCTAGGGTGTCGAGCAGAGTAGAGTTTGGAGGAGAGGTGGGAGAGCACATGAGTTCAAGGAGATGTCCAGGGCTGTTGGATTCTATTCTAAACAGGATGGGAAGCCTTGGGAGTGTTTTGAACTAAAGGGTGTCAGGATCTGCGGAACATTTCACAGGATGATGGATGCTGCGATGGGTCATGGGGAGAACAGACCTAAGAAGCCAAGAGAGGAGTGAAGAGACCACAGGGCCACCGGGTGAGAGATAGGGTGGCTGCCACCAGCATGGTAGCCTCAAGGTGATGAAAACTGAGAAGAGTCTGGATCTGTTTTGAAGGTAGAGCCCATGAGATCGCGTCTATGCTGATGGATTAGATACGGAAGGTGAGAGAGAAGGAAGAGAGAAAGACAGTTACAAAAGTTTTGTTTGTTTGTTTATTTTTACCAAAAAGGGGGGTGAACTGAGGTAGTGTCTCCTACGAGGGGAGAATTGGGGCAGGTGCAGCTGTCCAGGAATGGCTGGAGTGAAGAAGGCGAGGGAAAGATGAGAAGTTGCAGGAGTCGGGATGTCCCATTTTGTCTCATGAATTCAGTTATCTTTTCATATATTTCTGAGGATGTCAATTACCGTTTTCCCTCCAGAAAGTTTTCTCCTGTTTCCTGCATTGACAGTGTTTCCTCTGGGTTTTTAGCATCTGTTTGCATGTTTTGGTATCTTTCATGTTGGTGGCTTTCCTCAAATGTCCAGTCACCCTTGGCTGTTGGAGCATATTTAAGAATGGGGGTGTGGAGGGGTACCCAGGTGGCACAGCGTCTGACCCGGTTTCAGCTCAGGTCACGATCTCGGGGTCGTGAGATCGAGCCCCGTGTCAGGTTCCGCGCACAGTGTGGAGTCTGCTTGGGATTCTCTCTCTCTCTCCCTCTGCCCCTCCCACTCGTGCTTGCTCGCTCTCTCTAAAATAAATAAATCTAAAAAAAAAAAAGAGAATGGGGGTGTGGAGCTTATTGATGTGGTACTACTATGCAATGATTGGCTGGCAAGCTGGCCTGCTTATTGTAGGATCCCCAAATATCTGTTCCCAGAGGTCTCTGGTGCCTCTAGTGTCTCCAAAGAAGAATCCTCCAATCTCCTGCTAGGGGTGGGATGGGGCAGTGGTGTGGAGGCAGGGAAGGGACTGAGCTTTCACTGTTCACTACTTTTTAGCCCCATGACCTCATCCTCAGGCCAGTGTCCCCAAATCCAGTGCATCTCAGGCTCAGTTTCTACAGAGAATAAATTCCTGGCATCCTATGGAGGGGAAGGGGGGCATCTCCCAGATTTTCAAGATTGGGGAGGGGGCCAGGGGTTCTGAATTTTAACCAGCTCCCCTGTATTTAGCTCTGAGCCTCACTCACACCTCTGCCATCCCCACTGCCTGCATGGTCTGGACATTTCAAGGGTGATCTGGCCTGACACTCACTGGGGTTCCCCTATGTGAATGCTTGGGTTCTAGTACCCTCTGCTCCCCTAAGTCAGTTGTAATGCCTCAGCCACTTTCCACGTTCTAAAGATGCGTTAACATTTCTCATCTGCTAACATCTTTTCTCTTTACTCTTGTGGGTTTTAAATATTTTATTGACATTCTTATACTTACTCACAAATTTTCCTTTTGGGGCACTCTTCATTCCTTTGTACGGATCTAAGTTTCCATCTGTTAACATTTTCCTTCCACTTGAATAACTTCCTTTAACATTTCTTGCATGTCTTCTGGTGATAAATTCTCTTAGCTTTTTTTGTTTGTCCACAAAAATCTTCATTTCCCCTTCATTTTTCATGGAATATAGAATTCTAGGTCAACATTTTTCCCCCCAGCACTTTAAACATTTCATTCTATTGTTTTCTAGCTTGCATGGTTTCCCTTGAGAAGTAGTCATTATTTCCTGTGTTCTTCATAGTGTGTCTCATTTCTCAAAAGGATTCTAAGATTTTGTTTTTATCACTAGTTTTCAGCACTTGATTATGATGGGCCTTGGTGTAGTTTTCTTGGTGTTTGCCTTGCTTGGGATTCGTTGCATTTCTTGGTTCTGTGGGTTTATCATTGTGTTAGTTTGTGCAAAAAATTACCACAGACTGGGTGGGTTAAAACAACAAAATTTTATTCTCTCATTGTTTTGGAGGTTGGAAGTCCAAACTCAAGGAGTCAGCAGGGCCCCACTCCTTCCAAAGGCTCCAGGGGAGAATCCTTCCTTGCCTCTTTCAGCTTCTGGTGTCTCCAAGCATTTCTTGGCTTGTGGTTGCATAACTTCATTCTCTGCCTCCTCTTTACATAGAACTTCTCTCTTCATGGATCTCTCCTTTGTATGTCTTATAAAGACATCTCATTGGATTTAGGGCCCACCTGGATAATCCAGGCTGATCTCAGGGCACCTGGGTGGCTCAGTCGGTTAACCATCCAGCTCTTGGTTTCTGCTCAGGTCATGATTTCAGGGTCATGAGACTGAGCCCTGCATCAGGCTCTGCACTCAGTGCAGAGTCTGCTTGTCCCTCTCCCTCCCCCTCTGCCCTTCCACCCCACCCTTCACACACATGCATGCATATGCTCTCTCTCTCTCAAATAAATAAATAAAATCTTAAAAAAAAAAAAAACCCACCCATATTCCAAAAAAGATCACATTCACAGGTTCTGGGGGTTAGGGTATATACATATATTTTGGGGGGGGCACCACCATTCAACTCCCTACAGTAATTAAAAAAAAAAACAAATTTGGAAAAATGTTTAATGTTATCTATTTAAATTTAAATTTCTCTTTAAATTTATCTCTTTAAATTTTAAAAAGATAATGTTATCTCTTTCAATTTCAATTTTTTAAAGATTTTATTTGAGAGAGAGCATGAGCAAGAGAGAGAGAGAGAGAGAGCACGAGTGAGCATGAGCAGGGGGTAGGGGCAGAGGGAGAAGCAGACTCCCCACTGAGCGGGGACCCCCCCGCCCCGGGATCATGACCTGAGCCGAAGGCAGACGCTTAACCAACTGAGCCACCCAGGTGCCCCTAAATTTAAATTTTAAAGAGATACTGTACCTCTGAAACAAATAATGCAATATATGTTAAGAAAAAAAAAAGAAGAAGATAGCAGGAGGGGAAGAATGAAGGGTGGGAAATCGGAGGGGGAGGCGAACCATGAGAGACGATGGACTCTGAAAAACAAACTGAGGGTTCTAGAGGGGAGGGGGATGGGAGGATGGGTTAGCCTGGTGATGGGTATTAAAGAGGGCACATTCTGCATGGAGCACTGGGTGTTATGCACAAACAATGAATCATGGAACACTACATCAAAAGCTAATGATGTAATGTATGGTGATTAACATAACAATAAAAATTTTAAAAAATTAAAAAAAATTTTAAAGAGATAATGTTATCTCTTTAAATTTCTTATTTCTTCTACTTTCTTATCCTATCCTTTGGGGACTCCAATCACACATATGTTAGAATGCCTTATAGTGTCTCATAGATAGTTGAGGCTCTTTGAATGTTTTTCAGTACCTTTTTCCTCCTCTGTGCTCCATTTCTGTTCTATGTGTTCTGTTGTTATATCTTCAAGTTCACTGATTTTTTTTTTTTATTCTGTAGTGTCTAATCCAATGAATTTTTCATTTCAGATATTATACTTATCTCTTACTCTTTCCCCATGAACATTGTGTTCATGTGTTTCTGTAAACTCATGAGCACATTGAGCCATTCACCATCTTTATCATTTCTTTTTTTCAAGGTTTATTTATTTGAGAGACAGAGAGCACACGGGTGGGAGGGGCAGAGGGAGAGGGAGAGAGAGTCTCAAGCAGATTCCACGCTGAGCGGGGAGCCTGACTGGGGGCTTGATCTCACAACCCTAAGATCATGGCCTGAGCTAAAACCAAGAGTCTGACACTTAGCTGACTGTGCCACCAAGGTGCCCCATCTTTATCATTTCTGAATATCTCCCAATTATGGGTCATATTTTCCTACTTCTTTGCATGTCTAGTAATTTTTTTCTAGTAGTTTGTAACTGGGTATTAGATATTGCAAATATCATATTAAGCATCTGGATTTTATTGTCTTCCTTTAAAGACTGTTAGGCTTTGTTCTGACCAACTAAGCTAAGTTACTTGTAAATCAGTTGGATCCTTGTGAGATTACTTTTAAACTTTATTAGATTGGATTTAGGTGAGCCTTTTCTCTCAGGATAGTTTAGCCCTACTACTAAGGCATACCCATTCTTGGGTCTCTGTGGAATACCCTGGGCAAACAACAAGGACTCTCCACTCTAGCAGGTTGGAGCTTGAATGTCTCCTTGCCCTGAGACATGAGAATTGCTGATAATTTACCAGCTTATTGCTCCTTTTCTATCTAGTGTTGCCGAGTTTCACTCTACACAGGCCAAGTTTAGTATTCATTCAGCAAAGACTTGGAGGAACCCTATGCAGATTTCTGGAGCTCTTTGCACAGCTCACTCCTTCCTGAAACTCTGTCCTGCAACTTCTTGCTAGCTCAGCCTCCCTGAACCCCTTTCTCTGTCTCCTCAACTCCCAGCAAGACTACCATGCTCTGCTAGAGATTCCCCTCCCTGAATTGCTGTCTAGAATGTTCTTCCACGTAGAAATCTAAGCCATCATAGGGCCTATCTTGTTTGTTTCTCTTACTTCAGGGATCACAGTCCTGGGCTACTTGTTGCCTACTATCTGAAAACAATTATTTCATGTATTTTGAAGCAGTAGTTTTCTTTGTTTATGGGAGGATGATTTCAGCTTATCTCATCATGGTTGCAGTAGAAGCCTTTTGACTGGCATTTTAATCAAGTTTGGGGATGGAGAGGAGGAGTTACATGCATGTGGTCAGTTCACTGTATTTAGCTAGAGGCCTTAGGCTCCTGAAATATATATATATATTTATTTATTTATTTAAAAGATTTTATTTATTTATTTGACAGAGAGAGAGACAGCGAGAGAGGGAACACAAGCAAGGGGAGTGTGAGAGGGGAAGCAGGCTTCCTGCTGAGCAGCAAGCCCGATGCTGGGCTCGATCCCAGGACCCTGGGATCATGACCTGAGCCGAAGGCAGATGCTTTAACGACTGAGCCACCCAGGCGCCACCTGAAATATATTTAAATATTTATGTTTAACAGACATGTTTTTTATCACCCGACAAAAATCTCATACTATCATCATGCTATTCACAAAACAATAATAGGATTTGTAAAAAAAAAATAAAAAAAAAAGTTAATACATAGTGTTCCACAGGCAAAGGACATGGGTTTGAAATGGTACCATGAACATATCCTTTCATTCCTGTCAATCTATTACAGCAACTGTTAAGCCTCACTCAGTGATAATGTCAATGATCTAGATTGATAGCCCTTCCTGAAGGTGTGATCTTGGACCTGTAGGCTGGGTCCTGCCTCAGGTGCCCTCCTTGACCAACAGCCTCTCTAGACCACCCTTGAACCCTAGGCTTACTCTTCCCAGGCAGCCCAGTTTGGAGCCTTGGAAGAGTCAACCCAGTCAGGGGATGTAGGTGGACAGGAAAGGAGGAAGGGCCTTCCTTCCTCAGAGCTGCTTCCTGCCCTGTCCCGCAGGCCTCTTTTCCCCCCCCCCCCCCGTTGCCTGGTGAGGTGGGCAAGGCAGGGCGGCCGGGTGGCTCCTACCCGCCTAGAGGCTGTTGGGCTCAGATGGGCTGTCTCAGAGGTGACCAGGGATACATCTTCACCTCCTTCTCCAGGTGGACATCGAGCAGCTGGATCCCCGCGGGCGGACTCCCCTGCACCTGGCCACCACACTGGGACACCTTGAGTGTGCCCGCGTGCTCCTAGCCCACGGTGCAGATGTGGGCAGGGAGAACCGCAGCGGCTGGACAGGTGGGCGCCCCTGCTCACCCCTGCCCCACAGCCAGGGTCTCCCAGCTTCGAATGCTCCCCCTGGGTGAGCGGACGGGGGCCCCGGGGAAGGGTTCTGCCCTGACGTTGCCCCCCCCACCCCGCCGCCCCGCAGTGCTTCAGGAGGCTGTGAGTACCCGGGACCTGGAGCTGGTGCAGCTGGTGCTACGGTACCGGGACTACCAGCGGGTGGTGAAGCGGTTGGCGGGCATCCCCGTGCTCCTGGAGAAGCTTCGCAAGGTGAGGGCCAGCCTCTCAGCCTCCCCACCGCAGCCCTCGAGCCCTGTGTCTAGCATAGACTTAGGCACCCTCCTTCTCATTCTCCAGGCCCAGGACTTCTACGTGGAGATGAAATGGGAGTTCACTAGCTGGGGTAAGGGGGCCGGGGTGGGGGGCTCTCTGGGCATCCTCCCACCCCAGGGTTTTTGCACCTGCTGCTCCCCTGCGTGGTGATTTTCCCGGGGCTCCTTCTCATCGTTGAGTTCCCAGCTCAGTGCCACCCCCTTAGCTAAGCTTTTCCATGCTGCCTCAGACACTGTCTGGATTCCATTATTATTACTTCCTTCACTTTGTAAGGATCCGCTCGTTTGTTTGTTACTTGTCACTCCTTGCTAGAAGGTAAGTGCCCAGAGGGCAGGGGTCCTGTCTTGTTCAATGTTGTATCCTCAGTGACTAGAATAGTGCCTGGTACACAGTAGGTGGTTAAGAAATATTTGTTGGAAGACGGGATGAAAGATTGAGTGAGTGAATTAACAAATGGTGGCTATGGGGCGCCTGGGTGGCTCAGTCGTTAAGCGTCTGCCTTCGGCTCAGGTCATGATCCCAGGGTCCTGGGATTGAGCCCTGCATCGGGCTCCCTGCTCAGCGGGAGGCCTGCTTCTCCCTCTCCCTCTCCCCCTGCTTCTGTTCCCTCTCTCGCTGTGTCGCTCTCTGTCAAATAAATGAATAAAATCTTTAAAAAAAAAAAAAAAAAAAAAACCAAATGGTGGCTACTAGGGACTTGCTGGCGGCTCGGAGGTGCCTGTGTCCGGCTTCAGGTTGCTCACGTCGGAGTGACTGGTTTACATTCACGTGGGGGGAGTTGGGGAGTTCTCTCCTCCTTTCCCGGCCACACCGCTGACCCTGACCCCCGTGCCCCGAGGTGGCCCAGGTTGGGTGGGCCAGGCAAATTGAAGCCACCTCTGACCTTCCCTTCCACCTAGTGCCCTTGGTGTCTAAGATCTGTCCCAGCGACACCTACAAAGTGTGGAAGAGCGGGCAAAACCTTCGGGTCGATACCACGCTCTTGGGCTTTGACCACATGACGTGGCAGCGAGGGAACCGCAGCTTCGTCTTCAGGGGCCAAGGTCAGGCAGGCAGGAGGTGGGGCAAGGTGGGAAGGCTGGGGACACCCCCCTGCCTGCCCCCCCAAACACCCCTGTGCTGTTCTGTGGCTGGCAGATACAAGCGCCGTGGTCATGGAGATTGACCATGACCGCCGCGTGGTGTACACGGAGACGCTGGCCCTGGCCGGGCAGGACCGGGACCTGCTGCTGGCGGCCGCCCAGCCCACGGAGGAGCAGGTGCTAAGCCGGCTCACTGCGCCCGTCGTCACCACACAGCTCGACACCAAGAACATCTCCTTTGAGAGGTGAGTGGGCACAGCCTTGGTAGCCTCGAGCCAGCCTGCTGGGGGCCCCTCACCTGGACCACTCTGCTTCCCCAGGAACAAGACTGGCATCCTGGGCTGGCGCAGCGAGAAGACCGAGATGGTGAACGGGTACGAAGCCAAGGTGAGGCCGCCGCCCCCTGATCCGGGAGCCCGCGGCTCTGGCCTACAGCCGGCTGGGCGGGGCTTCGCGCCCACCCCTCCCAGCCTTGGAGGTGCCGAGGCCACGCGGCGTGCGGGGAGGGCACGGGACTAACTAAGAGGCAACTGATGCGGACGCCAGAGTTTATTGAGCACTTACTGTATTCATGTTCAGGGCACCGTCCCCGTGTTTTATTTGCATGACGTATGAATACGCATGCGCGCGCGCACGCACTCAGTCCCAGCAGCCCTTTTGGGAAGGTGCTATTATTATTATTCCCGTTTCACAGATGTTCATTGAGCCTTTCCCACAGTATCCCATTTAGTCTTCACCACGACCGTGGGGGAGGGTATTGGCCCGTTCTCTGATGAGGAAACGGGCTTGGAGTGGTCACATGACCCGTACGGGGTCACTCAGCTATCAGTGGCCCAGCTGAGGTTCAGACCTTGGCTGCCTGACTCCAAAGCCAGGCCTTTACCCCTGAGGATACTGTGTTGGTCCCTCTGGGACCCCTGTCACCCCCACGGGGCCAGAGGGTGGCGCCGGTGAAAGCAGGAGCTAACACGTGCAGCATGGCCCTGTGGGGTGTCCTCCTGGAAGGCTTCCCTGGCCCGCTAGGCTGGGCTAAGGCCTCTGCTTTTGGTTCCCACAGCCCTGTGCTCCCCCCACCAGAGTGGGTCTCACACTATGTTGTAACTACCCCTTTTCTTGTCTCTTCAACTAGTGTGTGAACCTCAAAAGGGTGGGGATTGTCTCTAGTTGTGCTCGTTCACCGCTGTACCCCTGATGTCTGCCTCAGGGCCTGGCACATAAAGGCTCCTCACAAAATGTTTGTTGAATGAATAAGAGAATGGATGAATGACTTCATATATTTACTTGCCCAAAGGCTGGGAGATTGGAGCGAACAGCTCCCCTGTCCCCCAGTGGACCCTCCTTTGCAGAAAGTGTTCATAATGCCCTTGGGGGCAGGAGGTAGGGTACTGGAATTGTCTTTGAGCCCTTTCCTCATCTGTCCCCAGGTATATGGGGCATCCAATGTGGAGCTCATCACCCGGACGCGGACAGAGCATCTTTCAGAACAGCACAAGGGCAAGGTCAAAGGTAATGAAGCGGAGGTGGATGGGGAGAGGTGTGAGGGAGCAGCGCCCACTCGAGTCCCTCCATCAGTGCTCCCTGTGACATCCCAGCAAAAGCCGGGTAGTTTATTCACGCAAACACATTTCAGTTCAAGTGCCGAGTGCTAATAATTGAGAGTGACTGCCTGGAGTGCAGCTAGGAAGATTCTAGGCAACGTTCGGGCTCAATGGGAGGGAACGCTACAGCTGATAACTGATGTCCGCAGTGGATTTGGGGCGGAAGCGTCATGTGTGCGGTTTATTGGCCGTCCCCGTCCAGTGGACCAGGCCCTAAGCAGTAAGTCAGGGGCCTGCCACTGATCCTCTGTGCCTCTTGATACCACACCTGACTCTTGGGCATCAGTGAGTCTCTCTAGAGTAGCAAGATGGGAGAACCAAATGAGGTAATTAAGACAGAAGTGCCCGAAGGAAAACACAGACAGACACATGCATACCCCAGCACTGCTCACCAAAGGCACATATTTCTTGTCCAGTGTCACCAACCTGGACCCTTTTGGAAGTTCCTCCAGAGCCCCAGGCCTATTTTTATTCCCGCTGTGCTTGTAGTGGTCCTGGTCCCTGTCCCTTAGAGTCCTCAGTCACCTTCAGATGCAGGTGCCCGAGTGTTTGGTGTGGCTGAGCAGTCCTCCCCACCTGCCAGGAACCAGCCTCCTCACTAGGTCTCGGGGGCTGGCACGGCTGAGGGTTCAGTGTCCTCTGAGACGCCACATTTCTTGTAGGCTGTAAGACACCTCTGCAGTCCTTCCTGGGAATTGCCGAGCAGCATGGGGGCCCCCAAAATGGGGTGAGTGTGTGCCAGGGGTGCCCTCGTGTGGAAGGGTGTGGATGTGGCTCAGGAGGCAGCCTGGGAGGCGTCCTGCCCAGCACGGCCTGTGTGGAACCACTTTCCACACTGCCCAGGGCCATGTCAGCTGCACGGTGGCTGGGGGGGATGGCTCTGGGGCCCACGATCCCAAATGGTTGGCCTGGCATCAGACTGAGAAGGGCTCACGGGCACCCCCTCATGTGGTACAGACCCTGATCACTCAGACTCTGAGCCAAGCCAACCCCACTGCCATCACTGCAGAAGAGTACTTCAACCCCAACTTTGAGCTTGGCAACCGGGACATGGGCCGCCCCATGGAACTCACCACCAAGACACAGAAGTGAGGCCCCCTATAGTGCTGGGGAGGGCTGGGCGGGGCGGGGCTGGGCGGGGTCTCCCGAGGGTACTCGGAGGCCGTGGCTTCTACTATGCCCCTCACCCCTTGGGATCTGGGGGGGCAGGTTCAAGGCCAAGCTGTGGCTGTGTGAGGAGCATCCCCTGTCCCTGTGTGAGCAGGTGGCCCCCATCATTGACCTCATGGCTGTCAGCAATGCGCTTTTCGCCAAGCTCCGGGATTTCATTACCCTACGCCTGCCGCCTGGTTTCCCGGTCAAGATTGGTGAGACCCCAGCCCCATTTCCTCTCAGCCGCTGGGTGTGTGTGTGTGTGTGTGTGTGTGTGTGTGTTGGGGCGGGTAGGGCTTAGATGAGGTAAAGATTAGGGGTGCCTAAGGTGTGAGAAGGTGAGTGGTGGCACCCGCTGTTTCTTCATCCTCAGAAATCCCAATCTTCCACATCCTTAACGCTCGCATCACCTTCGGTAACCTCAATGGCTGCGACGAGCCGGTGCCGTCGGTGCGCGGCAGCCCCAGCAGTGAGACCCCGTCCCCAGGCAGCGACTCCTCCAGCGTCAGCAGCTCCAGTTCCACCAGTGAGGCCCTCCCCATCTGCGCGTCTGCCCGCACGTCCCTCCCCACCGAGCACCGGCCGGCTCCCTGCGCAGGCGGGAGGCCGGAGGGTGCGTGCGGCCACGCCCTGACCCCCAGCCTGGCGTCCTCAGCCTCGTGCCGTGGCTGCGAGATCTCCCCCGCGTTGTTCGAGGCCCCACGCGGCTACAGTGTGCTGGGCGGCCAGCGGGAGGCGGCGGCCCGCGACGACGACGACGACCTGCTGCAGTTCGCCATCCAGCAGAGCCTGCTTGAGGCGGGCAGTGAGTATGACCAGGTGCGTCCCCGCCGTCGCGCCGCCCCACGGGACTGCGGCCAGCTGTGCCACCCTGGCCAACTGGCCACGTCCCTCCCTCCAGGTCACTATCTGGGAGGCGCTAACCAACAGCAAACCGGGCACTCACCCCATGTCCTACGAGGCTCGCCGACAGGACAGGTCAGTGCCCGCCTGTCCTGACCTAGCACCCCTCCCCCGAATAACACATGCACGGAGTCCCTCAGGACCCTGTCGCAGTGGGTGAGGGCACCAATGGCTGGGCGGCCCCTCGTGGCCCCAGGAAACCGTGGTACCCTCCGTAGGGCCCCTACTGGTTTGCACACGGCTTCCACCCCCACCCTTTCCTCACTCCAAAAGCAGCCTCAAGGCCTTCAGACCCTTACCGGGCAGGATGTTAGGGCTGGGGTTCTAGAAGATGCCCATACGCGCTGGTCCACCGTCAGCTGCGAGGATGGGCTTTGTAGGGGCAGAGATCTGTCACAACTGGGTGGGAGCCGGGGAGGTGACGCAGGACTCATCGCCTCCAGCGGAGGGTGGCGACGCCTCCTCTGTCCTGGGGCCCCCACGCAGTCTCCCGGCCCCGCTTATGGGCAGGCGCGCCCCGGAACCCTCGACGTATCTTACCCGCCCCCAGGAGCGCCCCGCCCACGCCGCAGCGCCAGCCCGCGCCCCCCGCGGCCCTGGCGTCGGTGCCCAGCCCTCGGCCCAGCCCGCGCCCGGGCGGCCACGTGTTCCGGAGCTACGACGAGCAGCTGCGGCTGGCCATGGAGCTGTCGGCGCAGGAGCAGGAGGAGCGGCGGCGGCGCGCGCGCCAGGAGGAGGAGGAGCTGGAGCGCATCCTGCGGCTCTCGCTGACCGAGCAGTAGCGGCCGCGGCAGGACCCCTGGGCCCCGCCCCGCCCGCCCCGCCCCGGAGCCAGACTCGCTCGGGCCCGCGTGCCCGCCGAGCGCGGCCGGGAGACTGGAGCCGCCGCCTCGGGGCCCTCGGGGCCGGAGAGGAGCCCCTGGCACCAGCCGGGGAGGGGTTCGGCGCGCCCGCGGGGTACCTGTCCCGGCCAGGGCCCCGGAGGCAGCTCGCACGGCCCGGTCCCCCCTGCTTTGCTGTATCCTGACGCCCACCACTCTATCCTGGGCTCAGACTTGTCCGAGGGGGCCAGGCCGTCCTGAGGGGGAGCCGGGTCCTTAGAGGAGCAGTGTCCCCCATCCCTCGCTCCTTCTGGCCGGTCCTCCTTTTCTGCTCACAGAACCCACTGTAGGACACTGTCCGTGAAGCCTTTGCATCTCCGCTCTTCACCCCAGGGGGGCAGCTGAGCTCCCCACGTGCTGTGTTGCTGCTTTGTCCCAGACACAAACCAGCACGTCGAGGGCCCAGCTCCTCCTTCACCCCGGCATTTCAGCGTCAAGTGCACTTAGCGGGGTGCCCGGCTTCCCCAGCCCCCCCACACCCCTCCCGGGTCTCAGGGTGGTCCCAGTTTCTCCTTGGGCGGCCAGAGGTTGGAGTCCCCATCCCCACGGCACACTTTTGTGATCAGGGAGGGTGTCCAAGGTGCCCCCCGCCCCTCCCCCCTCCCCCGGCCTGGGCAAGGCCTGATTCCTTCATGATGTCTTGGCAAATGGGGGACAATATTTGGGCTGGGGGCGAACACTAGACCCTGTACCCTGGCCCCGCTTATGGGCAGGTGCACCCTGGAGCCCTCTCACGGGCTCAGGGCCCTGGCACCACCACCCACCCCTTCCCACCAGCTGCTGCTAGCCCTCTGTGGTCGTGTGTCCCACCTGCCCCCAGCCAGGGGCTGACTCTCAAACCCTTCATCCAATGGTGCTAACCCCCGGCTCTCCCCTGCCCCACCCCACCCACCCAGAGAAGCACAGACCCCGCTAGGGGCAGGGGCCCACCGCACACCCTTGTCCGCCTTCTCTCAGGCTGGCCTTCCTGGCTCAGCCGGTGAGGCTCAGCAGGGACACAAAAGGGATGGAAGAAAAGAACAAAGAGAAACTGTTCCTCTCACCTCCTTCCCTGATGCCAGGGGCACCGGACTGACTCTGAGGCACAAATAAAAGAGGCTTCAAACCCGAGGCTTTTCCTGGCTGGCTTTACTGGGGGAAGAACGCCCACCTACAGGTTGGGGGTTCCTTCTGAACCTCAGTGTGGGGAGGGCTCTGAGGTAAAAGAATGCCGGGTGGGTCCTGAGCATGTCAGCACCCCCACAAGCCCAGGGTGGGGTACAGCATTTGCAGAGGCCGGGGGTCTTGGCCCCCTCACCCCCACGCATGCAGGAGGCACAGACGGAGCACTTAGTAAAATATTTCATTCAGTGAGTCTTGTTTTCGTCCTAGAGCCAAAGCCACAGCACAGGGCTGGGGGCCGTGGGGGGGGGGGGGCGGGAAGAGGGATATGAACCTGCTTCCATGCCAGTTTTCTGGTTAGTTCTCCGGCGGCGCTGCAGTGAGGAAGCCGCCCTCTCCCCTGCGGGTGAAAAAAAAGGGAGACAGCCCCCCGCCATAGCCCGCCGGGTGTAACCGTTGGGCTCGGCCCTGCGGCCAACGGGCTGTGTATGTCTGTGGAACTAGGGTGACGGCCATCCGGTTTACCACTTCGGGCAGCGGAATCAAGTGAGCTGATTAGGGGGACAAGCGTTGTAACTTTCCCCAATCGGTCTGGCGAGACCCGTCGCATCGCCACCCCTTTGAGCTCAAGCCCAAGCTCCCCGACACCCCCAAGAACAGCGCTAATACTAAGCACTTCCCCTGCCCTGGGCGGGAGACAGAAGGGACCCCGCCTCGCCGTGCAGCACCATTGCTGAGGTCCCCGTCACCCCGGGCCTCCCAAGGCCAGCTCCTGCTGAGTCCCGGACGAGGCACGTGGCCAGGCGGGTGCCAGGCAGACGCGAGTCTCCGCGACGCTCCGTTTGTCCAGGCCTCCCGCGAGGGCAAGGAGTTCCCTTCCCAGTCCCGTCCCCGGCCCCAGCCCGGAGAGGCGGGGTCCGGGGCGGGGCCGAGTCCTGCTCCCCGCCCGGCTTCGCCCCCCGCCCCCCCCCAGGCTCGGAGCTGCCCCCCGCGCGCCGCACTAGTCCGTGCCGTCCACTAGCTCGCACAGCATGTTCTCCAGAGCCGTGATGCGCTGCTCCTGGGCCTGCACCTGCTCGCGAAGGGCCTTGATCTCCTCCAGCAGCGTCTCCAGAGTGTGCTGCTGCGGGGGCGCGGAGGACAGAAGAGGCTGTGTCAGGAAGGGGGCGGGAGGGGGATGTGTAGACTGGGCCGGGGTGGAGCGGAGCCGGATCTTACCGACAAGGGGGCGTCGCTGGCCGACTGGCTGCGGCGGGGGCCGGCGGGAGGGCGCACGTCCAGAATATTGCGCTTGGTGACCCGGAGCTCGCGGTGCTTGGGAGGCACGTAACCGTCCCTCAGCGAGATGAGCACGGGTTCGGCGTCCTGGCCAGATAGCCACTCGTCCGCTTCTAGGGCCGGCTCGGGGCCGGGAGTATCTGGGTATAGGTCGTCCTGGAACAGGTCTGACTGCGGGGGTTCGGGGGACAGGAAGACTAGTGTTCGCAGAGGGCCGGGCCTGCTCCGTTCCCCTCCGCCTCGGAGCCCTCTCCGCCCAACCCCTCTCCGCGCCCCCTCACCTTGCGGGGCACAGTCATGATGATGGGCTCACATTTTCTTTCGTGCAACTTGTAGAACCTATAAGGTAGGGAGCGGGGTTCAGCACCCCCGCCGGCTCCCACCCCCTTTTCTGCCTGGAACCAGTGGGTTGGAGACCAACACTTGCTGAGCCCCTACCATGCACTGCACTTCAAAACACATTATTGGTCCAACTGGTAAAACATCTCTGATCGGGTGTTTATCATCATTTTACAGATGAGGAAACTGAAGTTTAGAGAATGTTAACGCTGGGGCTGGCACCGAAACAAGCCTGTTTGACACCCCCCCACACACACAAAATACCCCCACTCCTTCCCAAAGATTACACGAGGGGAGAAGCCCCTGTGTCTTCCCCGATGGCAAGCGGGGACAGACATGCAAGCGAGAAGGGCGAAGGCTGCTGACCGGGCGATCTCACACTTGCTGACGTCCAGCCCCCGCTTGGGCATGAAACCCATGCCCCTCTGAGGCTCCTTGCTGCTGAACGTGTTCAGGTAATGCACGAAAGGTGGTTCTTCGGTAATCTCAAAGTACCGAATGCTGCTGTCGCCCTGCAAAACCAGTCGGTTCAGAGACGCTCCCAGGCGGGGCCCTCGACATCTCTACCCAGCCCCTGCACTGCCCTGCCGGCCCCAAGCACCTTGCCGCATAGGTAGACGATGCTGGAGTCGGGATCGTAGAAGGGCAGTAGGACCCCGTTGCTCGTGTCCATCTCCTGCAGTGCCACTGGCTCCTCGAAGTTGTTCTGCCCGAGCACAGGAGGCGTGACCAGCCCTGTCCCGGCCACCGTGCCACTGCTGGATCCCCTGAAGCCCCTTTACACTTCCTACCCGCTGCAAACCCCGTGCGTTCGCAAGGCGGCTCTGGTGAACCGAGCTGCGGGTCCCTCCCAGGGGCCCATCACCCTCAGTGCCCCGCACAAATAGCCCCTGCGCCGCCGCATGCAGTCACCGCAAACCACCCCCAGGGACTCGGCATCACCAGGTGGGGGTGCCGGCGTGGGCTCCTTCAGGCGACGCAGCAAAACTGGGCAGAGGGGTGGGTGTGGGGATGGCGGGCGCTGCAAAGGGGGCAGCAGCCTCCAGCCCAGTCCAGGTGGGCATGCCCTGCGGGGGGGGGCGCCTGGCCCCTCTCCCGTGATGCCAGTCCCCGGGGCACACACCCCAAGCTTCCAGCTGCGTTACCGGGTCCCACAGGCCCAGCTCTCGCTGGCTCATGCGGGTGAAGCCCGTGGTGAAGATATGACCCTGGCGCGTGAAGACGGCCCGCATGGGCCTCATTCCCTCGTGGGCCGCAAACCTCTCCTGGGGGGAGGGGGAGACAGGGAGAGGCGTCACCCGGCTGCCTGCCCTAGGGAGCCTGGAGGGACGAGCAACCAGCTTGCTGACTTTGGCCGGGGAGAGACGGGGGTGGGGGTGGGGGGGCGGGGGGGGTGGAGACGAAAGAGGGCCTAACTACTCAGCTTCCGGGGGGGGGGGGGGGGGGGCCCGGCTGGCCCCAGGCCTGGAGAGCGTCCGGGCCCGGAGAGAGCGGGAGGCGCGCGCCTCTCGGCAGGTCCCGAGCCCTGAAGCGCCCTCAGAGGCTGATCCCTAGAGCAGGGGAAGTCGGCCGGCTCCCCGGGGTCGCAGCGAGGCTTTTCCCAGACGGGAGCTCCCCGCTCCGCTTCCGCCTTCTCGGGCAGCGGCCACGGCCTGGGAGGGCGCTCCGGGCTGGGCCAGCGAAGGAGCGAGCGCGCGCGGCCAGCGCGGCCTGGCCTACCGGGTCCCAGAGCGCGACTTGCCGCTCACTCATCCTGCTGAAGCCGGTGCTGAGCAGCTTCCCGTCCGCAGTGAAGACGGCCCGCAGCGGGCGGGCGCCCTCGTGAGGCCGGGCTCGCTCCTGCTCGCGGGGTTAGTGGGTTAGAGCGCCCGCCGCGCGCACTCGGCGCAGACATGCACGTGCCCCGCGCCCCCGCCCCCCGCGGCCGAGTCAGGCTGCCGAGGCGGGTGCCGCCGCCCTCCCGGGGCACCGAGCTGGGACTAACAAGGCGCGGGGGTGGCCCCCTCTCCCCCCGCCTTCGCCCAGCGGGTCGACTCGGGCAGAAAGGGGCCTGCCGGAGAGCCAGTGTCGGGCCCCAGACCCTGGAAGATGGCGCTGGGTGCCGGCCGAGAGGAGAGGGGTCCGGGATGTGTCATGCAGGTTCTGGTGGAAGGACAGAGCTTGCAGCGTCTCCCCTGCTCAATTACAACTCGAAGAGCACTGCTCGGAGCTTCTCAGATGCCGGGGAACGGAGGGAACCGGCGTGGGGCAGAAGACTGTGGGCTGTGGGCTTAATTAGGGCTGGGAGCCGTGGCTGCAGACACTGGGGGGGCGGAACTGCCTCGGGTTGGGGGGGGGGGAGGCGAGAGCCGGCACTAGGGACTCAGAGGATTAAGGGCACAGGGGCCTGACAGTTGGTCCCTAGGGTAGGGGCTGGGGACAGCCAAGCCTGGCACTCACCGCCACCACCTGGCCTTTGCGGGGGTCGATGATGCGCAGGTTCTTGTCCTTGCAGGTGGTGGCTAGCAGGCTACCGTTGCTGTTCCAACACACGCTGTGGATGACGTCCGGGTGCATGTCGTCTAGACTCAGGAGCACCTCCCCAGTGCCCACATTCCAGATGAGGATCACATTGTCACCACCTGCCCGGAGCAGCCCGTCACCGTTACTTGGGTCCTGTCTTTGCCCCCACCCCCCACCCGGCCCCATCTACAGGAGGGACCCCTCCCTAGGCCCCCAGACCTGCACTGAGCAGGACATTCCGGGCAGTGGGGTGCCAGCAGAGGATGCCCACACGTTTGGAGTGGCCCTCAAGTGTCAGGATGGGTTCCGTAATGTTGCGCATAGGGGTGTAGTCTGGAATCTGCCACACCTGGGAGGGAAGAAAAGGCATAGGGTGAGTGCCATCAGGAGCCTGCTTTGTCCCTCTACTCCTCCCCAACTTTGCCCCCCACCCCCACCCCCACCCCTACTGGCTCTCTTGAGTGGTAAGGGTCAAATGCAGGGCAGGATGTAATGATGCCTGCCCAGGGCAGAAGCAGCTGGGAGCCAGGAGGGGGCACTGCCCGCTCTCCAGGGACCTCTCTAGACACCCTAGCCGGGAGACTGCAGAGTACTGCCCCTTGCTCTTCAGGCCTCAAGTTGGCCATGGCTATAATTAGTCCTAAGAAGTGCATCCTGGGAGGGGGTGGGCATGTGGCTAAATATAGCCCCGGAGCTGGGCAGGGCAGGGTAGGGCCCTTGGACCCAGCACCTCTTTTACCACCTTCCCTAGCGCAGGTGAGGCAGCCTTCCCCCCTCCCCCTGCCCAGCTGCCCCACAGCGTCCACCTGGTTCCTACCATGACCGTGGTGTCGTCTGAGGCACTGGCAATGACGTTGTCATTGTGTGGGCACCAGTCGATGTCCAGCACAGGAGCAGTGTGCCCAGTGACCAGGGGGTAGTTCTTATCCACGCGTCCTGTCTGGAGGGGTCAGAGAGGGAGCTCTAGGGTCACTTTCCTGTGTGCTTTTTGGGGGTGGGCAGTGACCTGTTTACATCTCAATACTCTATCACCTCTTTTCTCTTTGTGAAGCCCTTTCTGCCCCTCCAACCCCATCCAACCATTCCTGTACTCCACTGGAGGCAGACAGAGTTGAAGCCATTTAGTATCAGGGCATCAGACTCAGAGAGGTAATGGCTTAGCCAAGGACACACAGCAAGACACAGGTGGAGCCAAGACCTGAACTCTCAGTCCAGTGCTCTTGCAAAAACACCTACTTGGAGGAGACTGTTGTTGGGCTTGTCCCTCCAGCTAGAATGTCTATAGGAAGCCCCTGGTAGAAGAGGTCAAGGGGAGGTACTATGCAATGCAGTGGCCAACAGCCCTTTCCCAGCCACCCTTGGCAGATCTCCCCCTTGTCACTGGCTTGACCTTGGAACCACCAGCAGCAGGCACTCCTGGTGCTTGCTGTCCGCCAACCTGAGCTGGGGCTCACTTACTTTTGGTCTTTACGGGCTTTTTATGGGGGGGCTCTGAGACTTTTGCCAGGGCTGGCATAAGTAGGGGAGAGGGGTGTCCGTGTGGCACTGGAATGGCCATTGTACTGGGTGAGGAGGTGGCTCAGTTGAAATTTGAGCCCCAGGGATGGTGTCCTTGGATGATGTCTGCGTTGTCCCGGAATGAGTCACTGGCTATTGTCAGGCCTCTTCCTGACCCTGCCACCTGCGGGGTCTCCCTTAACAAGGTGTAGGGACCAGATCAAGGTCATGACTTGGGGTGGCCATCCTGGGGGGTGGAGATTTCCAAGGGGTTTGAGGTTCCTCAGCAAAGGGGGCGGTAACTGCCCGGCCCCTATCCCTGGGGTGGGGAGGGCTCTGGCCTTATGTGTGATGTCCCCCTGCCCTTTGTTCTCATTCCATCTCACTGTAAGAACCATAGTGGGGAGGTGACCAGGACTCTTTGGAAAGAGCTTGACCCTTTCCTCAGTGTGCTGCTCTGGGGTGTGATTTAATCAAATGGTCACCGTGCACTGGGGGAGAAAGATCATGAGGGGGTGTGGCATTGGGCAAGTCAGGAACAGAATCTGGGTCAGGCCCTGGCTCCCCTGCTTCCTAACTATCTCCATAACAACCTGTGGTCCCTGCTGGCAAGAGGGCGCTGCTCGGAGAAGGGGCCGGGCTATGCGTGGGTGCAGCCCACTGTGCTGCTGCTGGTCTGGGCAGGGTGAGGGAGCCTCCGACTTGGTCCCCGAGGGCTTAGGGAACAGGGAGCCGCCAACAGACACAAACTGCCCTCCTGACCAAAGGAGGGGTCCCCAGCGGCCACAGCCAGTGTCTTCCCACCTGCTTTCTTCCCCTCATCCCTCACCTTGGCCAGAGGCAGGACAATGAAGGCACCTCCACCTCCAGCCTCCACAATAATGGCCAGGAATTTGGGGTTGACGGCACAGAAGGAGCTGTCCCATGTGACCTTGGACACACGGATGTCCTCGTAGGACTGGTCAGCCTTTGCCGCCTGCCCAAACACATGGCGGAACTTGCTCTGCCGAACCACACGCCGGCTCATGGCGGTGGGTAGAAATGGAGGATCTCAGTGCCCAGAAGTGCCTTTGGTCCTTAGTCCTGTGAGCTGTGGGAGGAAGGAAGAGCAGGGAGGGGGTGGCAAGTGAGAAGGTTTATCTGGCTACGAGTCAGGTCCTAGAACAGGGAGCTTTCTTCCAGGTGATGAAAGAATGGCAAAGGGTAAGGTCTTTGCCACCTATAAAGTGCTGCTTAAAAATTCAAGGGGCTAGGATTTGGGGCCTGACTTCTCCTTTGAGACCCACGCAGGGAACAGCAGAGTTTGACTGGGCCTGAAAGCTTCCTGGAAGTTGAAGTGGTTTGGGGAGGAGCCTCAATGCCAGGCTGCCCTCCTGCTGTCAGCCTTGGATAAGCATCTCCTCAGGAAATGGTTTCTCTCCCAGCCACACCTTGTCCAGAATCAGAGGCCTTGGTCCTGGGATCTTGGCTCAAGGCCAGCTATGGGGCTAAGACTGCAGCCCCCCAAGATCCCGAACTCTGCATCTCTAACATAGTTCGGGCAGATGGGCTCTTGTCTTTTTCTAAAATTTTGCCAAGGAGAAGTTCCTCCTGCCAGCTAACCGAGTCTGTCCTGCTACTGTTTTCATCAATTTCCTCCCATCCTGTTACAGGGGGACGCAGTGTAAGGTGGATCTCTCCTCTTTCCACTCCTCTCTTCACATGGTCCTAACCATGGTCTGGCTTTTGCCTACCATACTTCGGTCCCGCTTCTCCTATGGGTCCCCTTTCCTGCTGCACTCTCCTGGGGTGGGGTCCTCACCGCCCCCCCCCCCCCGCGAGGGCCAAATTTGCAGGAGTGGGGAGGGTGAAGTGCCTTTTCTTCAGCCAGGGTCTGTGCTATGCTCTTCCCCAGGGGACTCACCGAGCTTTTCCAAAGCCCTATCCACTGACTCCTGCCCCTCCCCAGCCCCGGGCATCCCTGTGCCCTTCACGCCGCTTCTGCGGCCCCAGGCCTGCGGCCCGGGCCTCCCCGCACCCTCCTCCGGCCTCCTGCCCCGGCACTGCGTTCTTAGGAGACGAGGTGTCGGGGCCGTGCAAGGCGCGCGGGCCGCTGTCCGGCCAAATATAGACACCAAGTCCGCCCCGCCCGGGACCGAATTTGGCGGCGCGGGGGAGGGGGCGCAGATCTCTGCCCCCTCGAGAGACCCCGCCCGCTGCGGTGGCTTCGGTGGCGGCGTGGGATGGGGGGCTGGTACCTGGTCCTGAGTGGGCCGAGGGGCGCTCACTCTGCGACTCCTCTGTTGAGGGGGCTAAGGGTGCGCTGGGGGCCGAGGGCGTCAGGGTGCCGGAACTGCCTCTCCGGGTGTCCGCGGCGTCTGGGGCCCGGGCGTTCCTCTGCGCGCTCGGGCCGCTGCTTGCGGCTCTCCGGGGCCCGGCGTCGCCGCAGTCCCAGCTGCCGCTGCCATCAACCTGCGGGGGCGGGGCCTACGGCGGGGGCGGGGCCAGAGCTGCCCCGCCCCTCCAGCGGCGGGAAAGTCGAGCGCTGCCGGCTCCGCGCCGCCTGCCCGCCCGGCTCAGAAAACTGTCAAAAGTAATTGAGTGTGTACGCGCGGGTTGTGCGCACTCCTTCCCCGCCCTCTGTGCCTCCCGGGTGGGCTGGGCGGACCCAGGTTCCCAGACCCAGGCTGGGCGCGGAGAGGGAGAGCCGGCAGCCGCGCAAGATCAGGTGCCTTCGCGCCGCATTCCTGCCGCAATCGCACTCCCAATTTAGCCAGTCCCGGCCGGCGGGCCCGGGCTGCGGGACTGCACGTCCAGACCCTCCTGGGGAGAGGTCCCGGAAGATGCTTCGAGGGAGTCTTCCCAGCCCTTGGATGAGGGCCTAGGCTCTCGCCCAGGGCAGCTCGAGGGTACCCGACAGGGGGCTGTGAATGTCGCTGTTACTGTTATTAATGGCTATAGCGACCACTTGAGAACCTAAAACGTTGGCACTGTAACTAGGCATTTCACCCCGTTAGAGAGGATTCCATGGAGCAGGGCAGAAAGCAGACTAAAGACTGGGTGGGGGAATGAATCCACCTTGACCCCGTGGGAACACCAGGTTCAAGGAGAAGCAGCTGCCACAGGCCTTTGGCAATCAAATTTTATTTATTTTTAAAAAAGTATTTATTTGAGAGAGAGAACGCGAGCATGAGCGGGGGCGGGGGACGGGGGAGGGACAGAGAGGAAGAGGGAGAAGCAGACTCCCCGCTGAGAGAGGAGCCGGTTGCAGGGTTCCATCCCAGGACCCTGAGATCATGACTTGAGCTGAAGTCAGACGCTTAACCAACTGAGCCACCTGGGCGCCGCAGCAATCAAATTTTAGTTGCCCAGCCTAATTCCTAATGAATTCTTCTGGGACTTGTTTAAATTGGTGCCCAACTGTGTTCCAAGGAAGTCCCAGCCCCCCCCCCCCTCACTCCCCCTGGGACCCAGGGATCTGAGTATCCATCAAGGTTAAGGAGGAAATAAAAACAAGCCTGATCAAAATACAGCCAGTGAAGAACAACTAGTCCCTGAAGCTGCTGTACATCCAACACCCACCCACTGCCTGGATTTCGTGCTTTGGATCATAAGGCCCTGGAGGCAGCATGAGGCCAGGTATTACCTCCTATTCTCCAGGGCACACCTGGGAATCAATGGAACAGCCTTCTGGAGGACAGAGATTAGCACTGGGGGTTAAGAGGAGGGAAGGTGGTTGGGAACCCCAAAGGCCCACCCAAGGCTCCTTCTCAAGAAGAGTCCAAGTATCCAGTGGCTTGTACGGGAACAGAATCAGAAACTTACAGGTGCTCCAGAAATAATTCATGACACGGAGGGCCATAAGGGTAGATGAATCTCCCTTTTACCTAAAGATTCCGGGCACATGATTAGGAGGGAAAGACCTGAGTGGTTCAGTGGCTCTTTAATAACAATAGGTCACAGTTATTGTGTGCCAGACACTGGTCTAAGGACTTTACACATATTAAGTTCATTCTGATAACAGCCTTCTGTGATAGCTATTCTTAGTATCCCTATTTTATAGGTGAGGAAACTAAGGCACATAGAGATTAGTTTACCCATCACTCAACTGGTAGTTGGTGGAACTGCGACTTTTATCCAGTGGTCCGGCATCTGGGTCCATGCTATTCAGCACCATGCATTTTTGTTTCCTCTTGAAGAATAGTGCCACCTTATCTCATAAATGCTGATACTGAGGGTTAGTTTTTGTGGCACAAAGGAAAGGATGCTTGGACTAATTAGAAAACTGGAGTTCTGGCCCTGACTCAATCACCCCAGTTTTGCAGTTCTCTGAGCTGTACAATGAAGAGGGCTGGGTCAGGTTCTTTCCAACTCTGCACCACCTGTTGGCAGACAAGGGATTTGACATGCCACCTCCTACCTTGAAATGACCTTTTCTTTCCCCTTTCCTTTCCTCCTCTTTAAAGAGGACTCCATTCTAGAGGCAAGAGTCTGAGACTAGGAAGTAGGATCATCTGAAAAGAGGGGTGCTTTCCAGGTACAGAAGCAGGGACTCACAGGTATCACTTGGACCAGGCATGCCTCTCAGGTCTGCCCTCTGGGCTTTCTTCTGGCTGCCAAAGCTTGGCAGAGAGTGGGCAGGCAGAGCCAAGGCATAAAGAACTAATCAGGGGAAGAAGCCACTTGGGCTAGGGTGCTTTCCTGTGTGGTTAACCATTTGAACTCTTAGCTGGGCTCTGAACTACAATCTGTAGAAGACAGGCATGGATTACGTCTTTCATAAAGTCATTTTCTGGAAGAGGTGGCCTGGCAACTTAGACATGACTTGCTTTGGCTATAAAGACTGAGCTTATCTAGACAGGTCAGTGACTCCGGGCACCCCTAGAAAACTTTGGAGAAATGACCTTGCCTTCACCATCATGCACTCTGGCACTCCAGCCAGACCAGTGATGTGCTCCTCCTACTTGATTTGGACAATTCAGAATGCAGCGGGCCGACTTAATTTTAGTTCAAGACAGTATTTTCTCTAGACACGTCAGTACATTTTGTCAGCACTTTGGAAACTGAGCTTTCCCTAGATAATAGTGATGCCTTGTATGTGTGATGAATGGTGACACTACACAGCTCATGATGGGTCTGTGGAGGAGTGGGAGAAGTGGAGAACTGCTCCCCCCCACGCCCAGCCTGTTTTGGAGAATGGCCTGTCGGCCCCATCTCCCTTCTTCAACCATTATCCAGTGCTTCTCTTCTAATGGCAGGAGATGGTTAAAAGCTTTTACTTCTTTAGAAAGTCATGCGCCCCATTTTCAGAAATCACACTCAGTGAGCTGAGGTGGCTTGTGCTGAAAGTTTGTGAGCTCTATCTCACTAATGTCCAGAGATCAGCGGCCCAAGAAATGTAGCCCCTGCTGGGGCAGGTCACAGCAGCTGTGTCCCAGAGCAGTCTGGACTGCACGCGGCAGAGGAATTTTGGTCCCTTCGCTTATTCATTCTCCTAACATTCAGGTGGTGGCTTTGGCAAGAACTTCTTTGACCAGGCAAGTTCCCAGCTTGGTCACTTGATTGGAGCCACAAAGTCTGAAATAATCTTTGGTGATTCTATCCAGTCTTTATTTTGTGGGAGGTAGAAAGTTTTATTTTTTTCCCAGAGCTCAGCTAACTCTTAAGGACGTGCCTGATGGAGATCAAGGAGAATTGCTCCATGTGCCCTACTGCTCACCAGTGTTCTCTTCCAATTGCTCCACTTCTCTAGCACCACCTCCCCCCTTTTTTTGCATTTGATGAAATACGCGTATCATCTTCAAAATAAAAATTTATTTAATCTGTAACAAGAACATTGAATCTGCACATTTGCGCACAAGTTCACATTTAAAAACAGCAGAGCACATCAGTAATAAAAAAAATCTATGATACAAGTGGAACATCCCAACCACCAGGAAGATTAAGGAAGGAGATGAGACCACTCTTTATATTCTGCTTCAAATGCCTCAAAAAGGTCCCAGAGATTCCAGGGAGCACCTGCTTTATTTAATAAAATGTGAGCATAAAAGTTCGGACTGGCCTGGGGCAAAGGTAACAGTCAGTGGGAGAGTCTTTTGGGCTTGTTTTCTACATTTAGAACAAGTCCTACAAAATAAAGTAGAAAGAAAAGAAAAGAAAAAAGGCACCTTAAGCTATGCCAGGCAAACCAAAATCCAAACAAAACAAAACAAAACCCACAAAAACCAAACAATTCGCTGTGGGCCTGTTGACTGAGAATCATTTCAGGGCCAGTTCCCGTTTCCAGATTGGGTCACCAGCTTGAATGAAGCCCTGGGTATTAGCTCTGGGTGTGTACAGAGGACGCTGCCACCAGGGTCGCTGTGAGGACCCAGATGGCAGCACTGGTCATATACCCTCTGAGGCATCTTCCAGCCAATGCGGGATGATTCCAGTTTAGAAATCCTGTCCTAGATCTCTGGGGCACTGAGAAAATGAGGCTGGTTTTGTTTTCATAGCAGGAGCCAGGCCCAGTCACCCTCCACTTCCAGGCTGGACAAGTACACAAGCACCTTGCAATAGCTCTCCATGGCATCAAGGGACCCCAAAGCCCTGGGACAGGGGTTAGGAGTGTGCAGTTTCCTGCTTTGGTGGCAGGCTTTTTCCTAATACGGGTGTCAGATGAGTTGAGGCAGCAAATACATTTATGCCTAATACATGCCTTGATCTTTTAGTCTGGAAGGGAAAACAAAGTCCAAGATACCTTTCAAGTTGGATTGGTGCTGAAAGAGCTAAAATTTCATCTACCATCAAAAAGCAAAACAAACTTTAGACAAAAATGACACTAGCCATTCACCGTTATAACCATCACTGTAAGACACACCATCACTGACTGAGGAAAGGGCTATTTCCACACAGAGTGTTGAACGGGAGTGCAGGACACAGATGGAAGTCAGGTCCAGGTCCTCCCCAGCTCCCCTTGAGTTAAGGGCTGACCACCACAGCCTTGCTCTGCGTGAGGACTCCAAAGGACAGCCAGGGCCGGGTGCCTGGAGGAGGGGACCGAGTGGCTGTCAAGAGGATGCATGTTTTAATTATTACAATGTAAACAAAGTATCCACAAATAGTTGTCAAAAAGAGCCAAAGAATGGCTTTATTTAAAAAATTTAAAATGCCCTTAAAAGTGACCCTCTTTGCATAATGCTTTCTTTCTTAAAAGAAAAAAAACTCCCACAGAAACATCTCTACCAAACATGCCTAGATCACTTTAAAACTGAAATCCTCAGATGGAACAGGTGAAGATTTTTATGAGCTGCTATGTCTGAGAAACTTCAGGTCTATCCAAAAGTATCTGTCTGGGGCCCTTGAGCCAGAGGGGACCTCAGAGCCTGGGCTGTCATTCTCAGGTTGTCCTTGGAGCTCTTGGTAGTTTCCCAAATGAGAAAGAGTTGGGATAAAGGTACAGAACGAGGAAAATGCTAGATACAGAGCCTGGAGAAACTGGGGTGCTAAGAATGATCCCAAACATTAAGACTCTGAAAGGCAACCAAAATGAGGAGAGATGAAGATTACTATAGTACAGTACTATAGGTCTACTCTAGTATAGACTACTCCTAAGTGTTTCTAAAATCAGGAAATGGTTGAAGTTTCTCTCCTTCCTACTGACAGGTAACCCTCCAGATTACAGCTCAAAAGTTGCGTGCTCCTGGGGCTTCTACCCCATGCACCAAAATGTTACTTTTTAAAATATTTTTGCACATGTGCGTGCGCACGCGCACACACTCACACACACACATGCACGCGCTCTTTCTCTCTCTCCTCCAGAGTAACTGACAGTCAGACTATGGTGGTTTTCAAAATAAGGATAGAGGCACTGAACAAGAGGTCAAGACTTTTCCTACTCATTTCTGTCAACCTACCAGACCTGCTGTTCTGGGTCTGAGTTTTCCATGAACAGAAAAGGGAAATAGGCCACCTGAGATTATCAAAAAGTCTGAGGACAAGAAAGTCTGAGAAGTCCTTGATGGCTCATCACGTACTTCCCCTGGACATCGCTCAGCTATGCAAATAACAAAAGAACACTCAGTTGTGCGGGTTTGAGAGGCTGGCAAAACCCCATGGCATGGTTGAATTACAAACCCCAAACGGAGGATGTTTATTGAGGCAGGTAAATTACATGATAACCAAGAATGTCATTTAAAAAAAGGAAGACAGAGCAAGAATATTTCCTTTTTCTTTAAAGAAAAGTTTTCTTCACAGCATTAGAGGATCTCCTCCCCACCTCTGTTGTTACTTAATGCAGGGATAGTGAGCAGTAACCACAGTTGCAGGGGAGGAGAGAGAACAGTGCAATACTGTTGATCCTGCTTGTACTTCTTAATGTGAGGGATGTCACCATCTCAAAGGATTAATGAGGGGACACCACTCTCTTCACCTCCGTGCAAATCCTTCTCTCCCTGTCCCTGCCACAACTTCCTGTCCTTTCCCTATCATATTGGTGGTGGCGGAACTGGCTCAACAGGACTGTTTAGATGGATGAGCCCTGGAAATTCATAACCCTGTCTTGCAAGCCTCCTCACACTGGTACACACCACCTAACAGAAACACTTTACAACACGTTAAACATCCAGGAACCACAAAGCCGTGTGGAGGATACATTTGAACATTTAAGGAAACTATTTAAGGACTACACAGGTACATATAATTACTGTATCATAAAGACACTTAGAGCAGGAGGTTTCTGTCCAATCCACCTCCTGCACAGCAACTGGATTCACAGCTCCCCTGGAGCACCTATGAATGGCTTCAGTCCACCTTTTCTCTCTCCTGGAGGTCACCCCACTATCTGCCCCCACCAAACTCTGGCCTCTGACATCCCTCTGACAGTCTGGGCATCTGTCTTTTCCTCTCAGTGCCGTCCGTGATGAGCCAAAAACCAAAGCCCAAGTCTGTACTTGGTCAATCTCTCAGCAACGTGGACATCAACCAAAGCAAACAGGAAGCAAATTTGCAAACCTCCTCAGTTTTGATGAGCTGCAGAAGGTATCTCATTCCAGGCTAAACGTTTTCTGTAAGAAGCCCAAATAGGCTTTTTATGGCAAGCGCTCCCGTGTTAAGGATCTCCATAATAGCAGCAAAGCCAAAGCATCCTAAATGGAGTCACAATGGGTGCCTGCCCTTGGCGGGGGCCTTCCTACTGATGAACCCTTCAGCCCAATCCATGAGAAGCTTCCACCCGGGGCAGCAGTCACACTCACATACACTCCCTGGCTGTGGTTCAGCTCCTGGCAAACAATCCGCTCTGGGATTTCAGTCTCAAAGAGAAATCAGCTTTCAGTCAAACTGTGATCTAATGGGAGCCTTTAGGGGTTTCTCTGAGGAAGAAGTTACTAACACATACTTTGGCAGGGGCTGGCGATCAGAAGTCTCCGTTTAAACAATTCAAACCACCATCAATATACTCCGCAGATTCCTACCAGCACCTATCAGTTTTATTTCTGTGGTGTCTGTGTGTTTTCTCCAGTTGCAGCTTTACTCCTTCTTAAAAAGATTAAATCAAAAAGATCCTACGACGACATCAACAAAACACTGTACGAAAGTGACATTATGTACATAAATACTGTGTATAAACTCGAGAAATGACAAATCTTCCAGGAAAAGAAAAAAAAAAATCCCATGTCAAGTGTTAACATTGATAAGAAAACTTTGCATTCAATGGAGGTTATACATAAGTAATGTAACAATTCAAATATCATCTATGAAATTTAAAAAAAGGGCAGCACTGGGAGCAACAGCATGAGGGAGGAAAGTAAATTGGAAAAAAATACGGCCATTAAACTCAGAAGGCCCACAGAATTATTCAAGTAATGGAAGTGTTAAAACCCTACGTACGTATTCATTTTACAAGAACACACTGACTTTCAATTGCTGTTTTTCAAACTTGTCCCTATTGTTTTAGTTGAAAGGCTGCTGCAGAACCCACCTCCTGGCAGGGAGGGCCAGGATGACCGGCTATGTGGGGCCCACTGACCCGGAAGACACTGGGCCACAGCCTCTGCAGCCTTTGCCTCCTCCTCCTCATACGCTTTCCTCCACACAGATCTCTTAGATTTCATTTGGGGTTCGGTTTTAATTTAAAAATTATGTGCTTGGGGGGGGGAACTATCTGCTTGGTAAGTTTACAAAGCCAGCCAGTATCATGCCTTTCGATAATGACAGACTCAGGACTCAGGAATCCAGAAGAACTGGCTTCTGGAAGACCCCCCTTTGAAAGCAAAGCAGAACCTGCCCACTTTGGGAACTCTCAGTGGGCCAGGGCCCAAGGCTGAGAGCACGCAGACTGCGGCTGCCCTTCAGCCCCATCCCATGCATCAGGTCTGAAGCCCAAACCATCACCACACAGGCCCAGGGGGGCATTTCCGATTTCCAGCCTTTTTCTCAGAGGGCAAATGAGGAGCAGGTGGGAGCTGATTGAAAAACAGCAATTTGCCTTTGATAAAGGTGCTCTTTGAAAATGAGTATTTTTTGAGGTTTGAATTTTCTAAAAATAAAAAATGCTAAAATGGTCTTGCTGTCCAAATCAATCTCTCTCTCTCTCACACACACATACACAGAGAAAAAAAAACCCCAAACCCTGCATGCGCCAGGAACAGTAAAATGACCAAAATATTATAAAATTAACCAATAAAGTGCATGTTCCTTACATATTACACCTGCCCCTTTTACAAACATTTCTTTCAGAAAGTCACATGTGTAGGCTCAGAATCACATGGTATTATAGAAGGGGTTGGTTGTCCGTTTTTTATCATTTGCTTTTTTCAGTCTCCTAAGGGGGTGAGTTCTGCCGTGCTGCTGACGGGGCGTCACAGCCAGCCCTGGAGCTGGGCCTGCGCACTGCAGCCCCTGGGGTTGTGGCAAAGGAAGGCCTCCTTCAGAATTAGTCAATTCGGGTCCTGCCCTGGGGAGCAAACACTGCTGACCGTAACCAAATTCTTTGGCATACTGTACGACGGGCTTCTCCACTGGCTTGCTCTGCACGATACACTCTGTTGTTTTGAGTTGCTCTATAAAATACTTGGTGGGCTCTAGGTTCTGGGGGGCATCTGGGTTTTCCGAGGGCTCCTGGGCCTCCCTGGCATGCATGCCTGAGTCTGTTCTGATGAAGGGCTGAAGCAGTTTGAGATGAGGGCTATCAGAGGAGACAGGCTCCCTCTCCGACAAACAGTCTTCACAGAGGTCCAAGTAACCTAACTTGGCGAGCGCAGCAGAATGCCTCATCTGGGATGGTCTGCTGAGCCCTCCCTGGCCAATCGCTCGGGACTCGATTTCTTTAGTGCGCTCCTTCACCACGCTGGGGCTATGGCTGAGACCCTTTATACTGTCACTACTAGAGCTATGTGGGAGGTGACAGGTTACAGGTAATGGGTCCAGTTTTTCTTGTAACTCCCCAATATTGTCACTGAGTTGGCTTAGGTCTTCACTAATTAACTGGGGGTCCTTGGACGGTACGTCACTGCCACTGGAAAAGGGGCCCTCCTGACTTTCTTCCCAGCTCCCCCGCTCTGAAGAGGGCTCGTTGTCTGTGGTGCTGCTTTGCTCTGTGAAGCCTTCCAGGTGAACTACAGTCTGCGGATGTGCTGAATCCAAGCTGGCAGATGGGACGTGGGTTGGGTGACTGACAAAAGGCCCTCCTGTCTCCGGGGCTGTCAAGAGGCTGTCGTCCCAGGCTTCAGGGCTGCTCAGGGTGGAGGTCAGGTCGGTGGGACTGTCGTGCTCAGGAGGGGAAGAATGAGGCAGAGGTAGCACGTTGGGGTGAGCCTGGGCGGGGCCCAGAGTCCTGTTCAGATTCTCATCCAGTGCACAGAGGACGGTGATGGAGTCCTCCACTTTCACTTTCCTCAGTCCTTGCTCCCCACTCTTTTTGCTGGTGGCTCTTCCACTCCCTGGCCCAGGGTGATCGGGGGATATAACTGTGTGGGTATACTCAATGATTTCCACCTTTTTGGGAAGGGAAAGAGGGACTGCCTGTGTCTCAGATCCCTGGCATGAAACCACAGTCCTCTGCTCCTTCAGGACTCCTCCCTGCTTTGTACTAGTATCTGACCCTGGGCGCTCCTGAAACTCCAGCAGCTCAGGTGCTGGAACAATGGCATCTTGCTCAGAATGGGATAGGGAGCCAGCTTTGGACCCACTGCACTTCCCTTTGCCCTTGCTAATCTCTGGTTCCTTAGGGACAAAAGAATGTTCAAGGGTAGCTTCATCACTCTTTCCTTTTGGTGCTACGTCTGCCACAGCAGAATCATTCTTGGAATTCTTGCGAATGGACAATGAGGTACAACCAGGGGCAGCACCATGGTGCTCTTGCTCCTGTCGCAAGCGCTCTTCAAACTCCAAGGTAGCTCGCCTCACGGACCCAGGGTACCACTTGGCACCTGGGTGCATTCCTGGGCCCCAGAGCTCTTGTTCCTCCTCAGCTGGTTCCTCTTCTTCCAACTCTGTGGCAGATGAGTGTATAGTTAAGCAGCCTTCTAGGTCCCACTTCCCTGAGTCTTTGGCTAGTTCAGGCTGGGCTGTGAAGGAACCCTCATTCTGCTCCAGATTTCCAGGTTTGTTCTCCAGGGCCTGAGCCCTCTCAAGGGGCAGCTCGTGGATGGTGTGCTTCTTTGGTGTATGACATGGGTTAGATAAGATGTCTCCTTTCAGTTGAATCTGTCCGACTCCTTGACTGATGGATTCAATCTCAGTAATGATTTCTTTGACTGAAATTGCATTTTCTGAGTGAGATTGCATGAAGATGTCTGGGCTGACCAGTTCTGAGATTGCCTAGGGAGAAAACAGTGAGATGGTTATGGCAAATCATAGTCTAATTAAAAATGCCAGATGTTTTGCTTAGTAATCCTCTAATCCAGGAGAACCTTCCGGCTATGAGGACACAAATCATGGAGTGCCTGGGACTGTCCTCTGCCTGGGACTGTCCTCTGGCCAACTGTTTTGTCATACAAGCTAAAAAAAAACAAAACAGATTCATCAAAGGAAGAGATACAAAATTTGTTACAGCTTGTATCACTGTCTACTAAACTTTTATTCTGTTTATTTAAACAGAATTCCAACCCAGTATCTTGCTTCAAAAATGAATAGCGGTTAGCCTTAGAGGTTCCTATAATCCTTACTTTTTTTTTTTTTTGAAGAATTTGAGAGAGCGAGCGAGCAAGCACAGGAGAAGGGGGAGGGGGAAGGGCAGAGGGAGAAGCAGACTTCTCGCTGAGCAAGGAGCCTGATGCGGGGCTCGATCCCAGGACCCTGGGATCATGATCTGAGCTGAAGGCAGACGCCCAACCGACTGAGCCACCCAGGTGCCCCAATCCTTACTTTCCTAAGACCATTAGCCTTCAGGATTTAGGCCATACTGGGGTAGATGAGATTTTTCGTCTCTGGCCTATCAACTTCCAGTTTGATTCTAACCTAGTTGAAGGGGAAGAGTTCCATTCAAGGGCTCAGTGACCACCTTAAATATGCCCAGTGTTAGGGCAAGATGAATGAGGTTATCATCTGATGTCTGATTTGGAGACTCACTGCTCTCTTCTCTCCTCTGTCCTGCCAGCTTTCATCCTTACCCTTCCACTCTTGGCATCTCTTGGCAGTAGCATTCCAGCATGTGAGGGCACTCTGTACCTGGTCACACAATCTCCAAGTTTTGCATGGCTCCTCTGGGAAAGGTTTACTTGGCTTATGGAGCCACATGCCTAAGCAAACTTAGAAACTGTGACTCTCTGATATATTACTGTTCTACCAGTTATAAATCTGGATGGATTTAGATCGAGGCAAAAGAAAATTAGCCAATATAAAATCAAGTCCTATTGTTAAAAAAAAATGAATTTCAAAAGCTGAAAATGGCTATTGGACATCTCTTAAAGTGGCATCGTAACAACCATCAATCTGCTTTAATATTTTATTTATTTATTTATATTTTATTTATTTTGAGAGAGAGAATATGAGCAGAGGGGAGGGGCAGAGGGAGAGAGAGGGAGCCCGATGTGGGGCTGGATCCCAGGACCATGAGATCATGACCTGAGCCTAAGGCAGATGCTTAACTGACTGAGCCATCCAGGTGCCCCTACTTTAACATTTTTATAAGCCTTCAAAGTATAATATTTCCCTAGGAATTGTTCTGATCTTTCTCCTTCAAAACAAAGTCAGAACTAGTACAAACCAACAAGGTCAGTTACACCTTTGGGAGAAATCTGCTGGGATATTAGGCAGAGGTAAACTAGCCAAGACTGGGAGAGAAGCCACAGCAGGCCCAGTGTGTGCATAGGCTGTGGAGAGAGTGCTCAGATGACGAGGGACTTTGCAGAAAAGCTATTTCTGTCAGAGCTGCTATGCCTACTGGTCCAAAGGAGAGCTCAAGCATTCTCATTTCCCAGTAAAAATGAAGCAGAGGCATAACCTCTGGGGAGAGAAGACAGAAGCAGAGGCAATGACTGCCCTGGGGTAAAGAGACAGAAAGATAAGTCATGGACAAGGTGATAAATATAAGTAGACAGCTATCAGGAGATGTCAAAAATGTAGTTACCTCCACTGAAATCATTAAGTGAATTTTGGTATTTGAGAGTAAATCTGTCACCATTTACTTCACAACTATTTTATTATACTGATCTAAGATACCATTGTTTTTAAGATGCATCCCAATTTCAGAAGTGTCAAAATGAGAATAAGAGTGAGTCTTAGAATTGATACACAGTAGTTCTTTCCCTGGTCTGAAATGGCTCCTATGAGCTCATATGCCCAGAGAAGAATCTTCAGAGTCTGTCTGTTCTCAATCATTTCCCAAAACTATCCCTCAAATCTTGGATACCACAGGGTCTGAGATGAGGACCAATCAAGAAACATTATTAATAGCAAGAACTCAGCATGCGTTGCTACTCTAACAACTATTTACACATGTCTAGTCTTTGAATTTTCTGAGACAGTATTTCCCAAACAAATCCATCTCCTCAGAGAGACACAGGCCTTACTCAGGCAGCATGTCAGTCCCAGGCACTTCATTATTGGTGAGATCTGATTTGAACGGCAGAGGTCCAGGGAGGGGACCTCTCCTTGTCCAGGCAGGACATTTGTTTTGGCTACCCCCCTCTCCAAAGTGCTTCCAAAGACACCAAAAGCTTGGAAAGATAAATTCCTCAAAAGGCAATGGATTTAAAAATTTTTTAAACCTTAAGTTCTCAAGGAAAGTCTCAGCCACACTGTCTCTCCCATACTGCCTTCCTAAATCTTTAGCAACATTAAAAATAAAACAAACACAGCAGAATCCCAAATATTTTGTCTTCCAAAAGAACTTCATTAGGTAGAGAACTACTTACTATAAAGATACTTTTTACCTTTGACTGTTCCTCATCTATTGAAGATTCTTCAGATGCATGGGGAGTATTACTCAAAGAGCTGCTTCTCTGGTCATCAGCGGTCCCTTCGGAAGGGGCTACTTCTACCACTGAGAGTCGACAGCTCTCACTCCTTCCTCCACCCAGTTCTTCCATCCTTGAGTGAGAAAAAGATCGGGACCGCGTTTCTTGGGAAAGCTCTACAAACTTTTCTAGGGCGCTAAAAAAATCAATGCGATCTGTACTGAAATCTGAGACTTCAGCCTGACAACTAGGTTGGGGGCTCGGTGATTCAGGATCAGGGGACATGGGAATGTCTTTCAGGCGAGATGTTAATTCTTCCAAAGGCAGTAAGTGGACGTTCACATCTGCTTTCAGAGCATCTGTCTCCAAATCTTCCACTGTTAAGTCTGGGAACTTGTTGGCAATTTCTGGGGCCTGTCCAGGTTGGATTAAGGCTTTGGATGCATGGCAGTTGTCAAGAGGGAATTTTGATTCATTGAGACAACACCCTGATGAGCATCCATTGATGTCATTTAGATTTAATTCATCTTCAATCTGTCCTGCATGAAATTCCCTAGAAGTAAACTCCAAGCAAATCATTCTTTCTTTGGTACACAGGCCCTTCTGATTTTCATCTTGTGGGACGACATGTTCCACAAAGACGGGAGGTATGGGTGGGTGATTCTCCATGGTCTTCACCTCGGCAATCTGGTCTGCTGAGGTGGTGATCTCCTTCTTGTTGAGTTCTAGCCCTGGTTTGCAGATGGGTTCATGGTGGTCTGAGAGGTCGCTATCTGAGTGAGATCTCCAGAGCTTGTTATGCCGCTGTTTGCTGTGGAGGACATACACAGGAAATGCCTTACTCTGGTTTGTGAAATCAATCAACAACCTCCCAGGAAACTGCTCCCAGATAAATTTAAATCTTAACCTGCAAATGCTTTGTTAATAGCCAATGGAAGAGGTAGGCAATAAACATTTGTAAAGATGCTCAATTTAGGGGCACCTGGGTGGTTTAGTAGTTAAGCGTCTGCCTTCAGCTCAGGTCATGATCCCAGGGTCCTGGGATCGAGCCCCGCATTGGGCTCCCTGCTCCGCGGGAAGCCTGCTTCTCCCTCTCCCACTTCCCCTGCTTGTGTTCCCTCTCTCGCTGTGTCTCTCTCTGTCAAATAAATAAATAAAATCTTAAAAAAAAAAAAGATGCTCAATTTAATAGCAGAAAACAAAAACAAAGCAAAACAACAATAATAAAAACGAATATGAGATCTGATTTTTCTACCCATCAGACTGACAAGGCTTAAAATGGTTGCTAGCAGCTAGTGTTGATGATGGCATGGCCAAACAAATCCTCTCATATATAGTTGGTAGGAATGTGAATTGTAGAAATTCTTTTTTTTTTTTTTTAAAGATTTTATTCATTTATTTGAGAGAGAGAGAGTGAGAGATAGAGCACGGGCAGGGGAGAGAGGGAGAAGCAGGCTCTCCACTGAGCAGGGAGCCCGACGTGGGGCTCGATCCCAGGACCCTGGGATCATGACCTGAGCCGAAGGCAGACGCTTAACCAACTGAGCCACTCAGGCGCCCCTGAACTGTAGAAATTCTGAGTGAAATCTGACAACAGCTCTCAAAATTTAACCCTTAAACCAGCAATTCTTCTAGAGAAATACTACTATAAGTACACAAAGATATAGATATAAGGATGTTTATTATATAATACAGTGGTACTAAAGGATCAGACACCAAAAAAAAAAAAAAGAGGATTTATTTAAATTACAGTCCATATACCTACATGCCATTCATGAAGCTATTAAAAACAGGAGTTTTAATGGAATGCTGTCCAAGGTATACAATTAAGTGAAAAAGCATGCTGACCACATTTGGAATGGTCAGTTCCCGTGTTAGAATAAGTATAGGAAAATACCTGGAGGAACATCATCAAACTGGTAACAGGGTTCCTTTCAAGAAAGGCAGAATACTTTCAGGGAGGGCTTTACTTCCAACATTCTATATTTCTATAAGTTTTAAAATTTAAAAATAATGAGCATGTTTAACATTAATAACTGGGGGGGGGGGACTAAAACAAAACAGCATGTAGGCAGTACAAAGAGAAATACTCTATTGGAGCCCATTACAAGTTCTTATAATTGGGATAAAGAGCTGATACAGGATTAATTATGAAGTAGTAATGTGAGGAGGGTGGTAATCTTTCTTGAATTAGAAAGCAAAGATGAGGCTAGTAAATCCACAGAAAAAGGTTTATATGCATAAAGTATAGGCTTCTTTCATAATGATCTTTTGGTAAAACCCATCAAGTTAAGGGGACACCTGGAAAAGCAGGTGGCCTAAAGAAGATCACACACATATATCCATCCTTTGGCTTATTTTATGGACGGAAGTTCTTTTTTTTAAATTTTATTTATTTGAGAGAGAGAGAGAGAGAGAGAGAGAGAAAGAGAGCACACGAGCAGAGGCAAAGGGAGAGGGAGAATCAGATTCCCCCACTGAGCAGGGAGCCCCATGCGGGGCTTGATCCCAGGACCCTGAGATCATGACCTGAGCTGAAGGCAGATGCTTAACCAACTGAGCCACCCAGGCGCCCCTGTAGAGAAGTTCTGATAGGATGAGATTTCATTTCAAACCATACTAACAAGGGAGCACAGTTCCCAAAGCCCTAGCCAAAAAGAAAAAAGGTGGCCCTGTGGCTGGTCAGGATCACCTGCCCAGGAAACAGGTCCCTAGATATGGCATTTAGGGGTGTGGTTTCCACGACTTACAAGTTGCTGAAGAGTTACCTAACTGCAGAGTGTAATGGGAAATAGCCCAAAACAATTTGCCGCCGGCTCAGGGCCACGCCTGCCTGTGAATCTCTGCCGAGTCATGCGCCTGCACTAATGTGAACCCCTGTTTGTTCTCAACTCTGCACCTGCTCTCAGCTCCCCCTGTCTGTCTGCTGCTTGGGTGGGGCTCCCTCTGACTCAGGCCTGAACAGCAGAAGGGTGCTTTTCCGGGTAGAGAACAGGTCACTCTGTTTATGAAGACAGGCTATAATCAATAGCAGGGAGGAAGGTAGGGTTTTCACCTTTTCCAAGCTGCATGAACTCCAGCCACCCCTAGGAGGAGACAACATATCACACATCCCAAACAAGTGAGTGACTGTGGGGAGGGGCAAACTGAATGGTTGGATAGGTGGGGCCTGAACTATACACAGTGATCAACCCAGGCCATGTGCCGCCCTTTAAAGTTTCTTTTATATCTAGATACTCTTGTTTCCTCACCTACATATGGCTGTGTTCTCCAATTTCTAACCCTCACCTATCATGAGGATGTTCAAACCTGCACCAACTCCTCTCAGCCACCATGGCAGGACAATTCCTGTGATGCAAATGATTGGGAAGACATCTCAGGGAGTAGCTGTTCTCACCTTTCTAATAATATAAAGAACAGCTTGTCTTACCAGTCAACAGGCAAATGGGATTTTTCATGATCCCACGAATCTTCCAAAGGATGATTTTTTTTTTTGAAAGTTTTTATTTATTTATTTCACAGAGAGAGACAGCGAGAGAGGGAACACAAGCAGGGGGAGTGGGAGAGGGAGAAGCAGGCTTCCCGCGGAGCAGGGAGCCTGATGCGGGGCTCAATCCCAGGACCCTGAGATCACGACCTAAGCCAAAGGCAGCTGCTTAACTGACTGAACCACCCAGGTGCCCCAACTCAACTATCTTTTTTTTTAAAGATTTTATTTATTTATTTGACAGAGAGAGACACAGCGAGAGAGGGAACACAAGCAGGGGGAGTAGGAGAGGGAGAAGCAGGCTTCCCGCGGAACAGGGAGCCCGATGCAGGGCTCGATCCCAGGACCCTGGGATCATGACCTGAGCTGAAGGCAGACGCTTAACGACTGAGCCACCCAGGCGCCCCCAAAGGATGATTTTTTTAAAAAAGTGCCTGCTAATCACTAATCAATCAGGAGGGAATGAGACTGAAATTATGCTAATAGGTACCAACGGTGTATGTTTCAGAAGCAGGGGCTGACATTACAACTGCCTTGCCCAGCAGGGATTTCCTTCTCTTTCTGGGGGAGATAATCATCAGAAAATATTAGGCTAGAGCTCTGGAATTAAACTGATGACTACTTGTAAAGGAGAAAGACAAATCTCAATCCAAAGATAGGTGTGATCCCGCTACCTTTCTCACTTTTGCAGTAGGGCCTGCAGGGATGGTGGTAGGCAGCGCTTTGACAGAATCAAGAGACTCATTACCATGGCCTTCAAAGCACTGCTACTCCAGGTGCCCCTTCCTGCTCCTCCCTTCCTCCTCTCACCTCAGAGGTTTTATAGTAAACTCTGTCCTGAATTTTGTGCTTATCATCCTCTTTCTTTATAATGTCATCATGTTTTGTTCTTAATATACTGCTTAGTTTTGCATGTTGTGAACTTACATAAGTTCACAACATGCAAATGTTGTGAAATCATACTCTATGTATATATTCTTCTACAACTGCCTTTTGCCTACACTGTTTTTAAGATTCATCAATGTGTGCAGCTGTAATTTCAGGGAGTATGACGAACATACCACAGTTTATTTACCCATCCTGTTGATGAACAGTTTTGGCTAGTATGAACAGCACTACCATGGACATTCTTGCACTTGGTGCATACTTTGGTTTCTAAAAGATGTTATATACAGGAGCAGAAAAGGTGGGTCACAGGGTATATGTTCACTGTCAATTTTACTCAGTAACACCAAACTGTTTTCCAGTACAGCTTCTTCCTAAGTCTGTTTATTCTGATGCTCTATCACTGGTAGGGATAGATGTAAGACATTGGATCATATTTATTATTTTAAACTGTTAATGTTGAAATTCAACTGACTCCCTCCACCTATTTCAGGTAGGCATCAAGTAAACAAGTTGCCAAAAAGAACTTCAGAGTTGGTTTGTGGCCTGGATGATGCAAAGAAGTCTCAGGTTCTTTTCTCCCTTGAGTGACCTCGGACCTGAATTTGGCCTTTTACTTCATAAATGAACAAGAAGGAAATCTAAATGACAGGATACACATGATATCCCATTCTCTTGCCTCCTATTTGCTTTCTTTCTTCTTGTTACATGTTTGGTAAAGCACCAATTTTGTTTGAGAAAGTTACATAGAGGAAAACACTGCTAAAAATGGAGTATCAGGTTATAGTAAAATTAGACTGTTTATGGTTACCTCTTAGGACATTAGGCAGCCTGTAGAAGGGAGAAGAAAGAAAAAGCAACAATTGAGTATTCTCTATGTTTCGTCCATGGTTCCTAAATGCTTTAAAATTATTTCACTGAAAAGCTATTAAGAAAATCCTTTAAATCTCAACTGCGATGTGGGTTCATTCTCAGGTTCCCTCCTGCCGGCTGACCACTGTGCACCAGCTAACTAGACTTCAGTGTCTCCACCAGCAAAGCAGGGGAGTGTAACAGACACCTCTGCCTCCCCTGGCCCTGGGGACAGGGGTGTTCAAAGAATCAAAACCGACATCTATGAAGACATGTGGCACTAACTCTCCCTGGCTACCACCCAGTGTTTCTTCTCTGCCGCTTGTACACTGGAACCTAATATCACAGACACATGGTCCAGCTTGCAAATGCCTGAAATCTGAACTTGTCTAATGGAACAAAAATCTGCCAGATACCTGCATGATCAGAGTACAGAATAACAAACACGGCTGTTGGCAGTTTAATGGAGGGTTTACACACACACACACGCCCACCCTCTTCCTGTCTCACTCCCATCCCCCAGCTATAAAAACATAAAAAATAAAATTAGATATGGACAGTATCATTGGCTTTATGATACCCTCTCTTTTAGGTCCAAAGGATTATATTAAATATTAGCCTTCCCTCTTAAAGACATACTGAACTATGCAAAAAGTCCCTTGCATTTCAGATAGGAGGTCACTGTTTGGTCCATAGCCTCACATTCTGATTAAGAGACTGTAACCAACTCATAAACCACTTACAGAGGCCTGGTATCACCTTGGTAAACTTCTCTTCTACCAAGACATCAGAGCACCAAGCAAATACCCTCAAACAGAGGGCTGCGACCTCAAGTTAAGTACCCACTCTAGACAACCATGGGGGCTAAAGAATGCTAGGATCAGGGCTCTATCTTTTTGGGAAAACCACCACATGCTTCCTGACAGAAGATGTGGAATACAAGATCTAAGTACCTCCACAAGAAATGGATTTCTTTGCAGACAGAATGAGTGGGGTTTTTCTAAGGACTTTTCTTCTCCTGGTTACCTAAGCTGTAGAGCTTCAGACAGTTCCAGGAGTCTGGGGCTTCTCTGTTTTTGCTCTTCTAAGCAGGCAGACCCTGGAGTAGCACTCTAGGGCTGGGCAAGAATCTGCTGGGCCCAGTTCACTTGGCAGCTAGCTTGGCAATAGCCTACAAGTGCTGTTTCTTAAAAAAAACATCGGAGATCGCAGACCGTAATGATTGTATGCCCAGCAGGCACTCCCACTCTTTTTCCTAACTGGCAGAGGCCTGATTTGGTTTGGGTATTCACTGTTTCATGGGAGCCCTGGCAGTCAGGAGACAGTCTGGAGGGAGGAGCTAAAGGCAGGCCACTTATTCCCCTAGCTTTCTCCCCACAGGGTCACTTCAGGCTGGCTGTGTCCCTTGACTGAAAGTTATTTCTCCTCTCTGAAGGTGCCTCTTTCTCCAGGAGTCTCCTTCCAGGTTCTAGTAACCGCTCGCTCCCTCTTTGGGCCTCGCAGCTATTACCGAACAGCTCTGCTGATGCAAGTCCCTTGATTCTACTACAATCCCACATCTTTATAAAACCCTCCTCAAATAATCCTAAAACGAGTATGCTGTTTCTTGTTGAGATCCCGACTGATGGAGGTATTCTATTACTTGCAGTTGAAAGCAGCCTAAGTGATACCCCAGCACTAGATTCTAGTTCTTAAAATCCAGGAAACATCACAGTACAGGAAATTCCAGGACAGCTTCCTATTCTTGTTTCTTTTTTTAAGATTTTATGTATTTGACAGTGAGAGACACAGCAAGAGAGGGAACACAAGCAGGGGGAATGGGAGAGGGAGAAGCAGGCTTCCCGCAGAGCAGGGAGCCCTATGCGGGGCTCGATCCCAGGACCCTGGGATCATGACCTGAGCTGAAGGCAGACGTTTAATGACTGAGCCACCCAGGCGCCCCCCTATTCTAGTTTCTAATAGAGTTAGTGTGCCTGTGGGTGGTGGAAGGCAGTGGTTGGAGGAAGGAGGAGGGAATAAATGGCACATGCATGTATGTGTTTCTGGGTAGCCCTGGAGAAAGAAGATGATGAGAACCACATCAGAATAACCCTTACCAGTATAGAGTGTACATTGTTTTTTAAGATATATTTTAAAAGATTTTATTTATTTATTTGACAGAGACAGCGAGAGAGCACAAGCAGGGGGAGCAGGAGAAGGAGAGGGAGAAGCAGGCTCCCCACTGAGCAGGGAGCCCGATGCGGGACTCGATCCCAGGACCCTGGGATCATGACCTGAGTGGAAGGCAGACGCTTAACAACTGAGCCACCCAGGCGCCCCTAAGATTTTCTTTTTAAGTAATCTCTACCCTCAACGTGGGGCTTGAACTCCCAACCTGGAGGATCAAGAGGTGCAGGCAGGCTCCTCTGACTGAGCCAGCCAGGTGCCCTAGTAGTGTACATTTATTTATACACATTTTTATTTACAATAACCCTGTGACATAGGGTTCTTAAAAAATTTTTTTTATTTAAACTCTACTAGTATTAGTATTATTAGTTTCAGTGTGACATAGGGCTCTTGATTTTCATATTACAGATGGGGTCAGGTGAGGATCAGAACTGTGAAGTAACCCCTCAAAGTTGCAGCAAGAGGATGAACCAGAGATGGAAACCAGATCTACTGACTCAAATTCTGTGGTTTTCTCATTCCCCAGGGCTTGCTCCTCCCTCCATGAATCAAGCCCAGGAAAGCAGGATAGAACCGAAAGGGAAAGGAAGAGGCAGTGTGATTTGTGGGTTATGCTGCCCTTCTTATCCTCATCTAAGATTTTTCTGAAGTTCCTTTAACATCTAAGAAAAACCACATCCTCTAAAAAAACCCAACCCAACAGCTTGCAGTAGCCTGAGATTCCAGAATAAATACTGAAATTGGCAGGACACATAGTATCCTTGCTCTCAATGGGTCACGTGAGGACACTGCATAGCATCAGTCATGTGTGTGTCTGGGAACATACAATATTTATGTTTCATCCAACCTTCAGATGCCTCTTTCTTGTGCCAGAAAGAACCGCTGTGTCCTACCTTCTGATCTAATCTAAAAATGTCATCAAAATCTGGCCCCCAAGACCTCCAAATTCTTTTTAAGTGGAGGAGACTTGAGTATCCTCCCTGCTTCCTAAAACAACGGCTCAGATGAAATCATGCCAAGTACTGAGTAAACGGGAGGGTTTTTTTTTTAGTGGAAACCATAATGCTATGCTGGGCTGCATTTTCACAAGACTTCGGGGGTGGGAGGGTGGTCCCTCTGCCTGGATAGGCTGGAAGGCTATTTAACATTTTGTTCAGGGGAAACACAGCCCAGATTCAAGAGTCAAGACCAAGTCATGAGACTCACTGGAGTCAAACTCTGGCACCAGCCCCAACTGCTTCTAGGCAGCTGTGCCTTCATATGAACAAAACCACCTAAAACATGCACACATGGAAAAATTAAAGCAAGATCTAGCACTCTACAGAACTTCAGCATGTGGCATCTCAGGAAATTGACCCTTAAACCCAGTTTAATATGTGAATCTCTTTCCTTGAGAGCAGGTGAAAGTGGCTTTCACCACCAATGAGGTAAAATAATAAATACTCATTTTTTTTTTTTTAAGATTTTATTTATTTGAGAGAGAGAGAATGAGAGACAGAGGGCATGAGAGGGAGGAGGGTCAGAGGGAGAAGGAGACTCCCTGCTGAGCAGGGAGCCCGATGTGGGACTTGATCCTGGGACTCCAGGATCATGACCTGAGCCGAAGGCAGTCACTTAACCAACTGAGCCACCCAGGCGCCCCTTATAATTACTCATTTTATAACCAATTACCAAATTATTCCTGAAATGAGTAGTTCTTATTGATACAGGAAGATGTTCAAGATCTAGTACTGGGTAGACAGAGAAAGACAAATACTGAATGGTATCACTTATATGTGTAATCTAAAAAAGCCATACTCTGAGAAATAGAGAATAAAGTGGTGGTTACTAGGGGGTAGAGAATGGGGGAAATGGGGAGATGTTGGTCAAAGGGTATAAACTTCTAGTTACAAGATTAAAATGTTCTAGGGATCTAATGTAAGATGGAGATTATAGTCCATAATACTGTATCATATACTTCTGAATGTTGCTAAGAGAGATCCTAAATATTTTCACCAAGAAAAAAGAAACAGTATGTGAAGGAATGGAGGTGTTAGCTAATGTTGTGGTGATAATCAGTCTGCAATATATAAATGCATCAAATCAACACACTGGACATCTTAAATTTATACAATGTTATACGTCAATTCTATCTCAATAAAGCTGGGGGGAAAAGGATGGTTAAGTGAGGGCTAACTGCAGTGTAACTGTTCAATATACATTACTACAGTTTAAAAAAAAAAGGAAGACCAGTTATTGGGTGAAGAGGTAGGCTGAAGAATAGCTTTTGTGAGAAAATATCCATCAATATATGGGGTAAGAGTCAGACCTGGAGAAACATGCAAGATAATGTCGATTACTGTCTGTGGGTATTGAATTTATAAATGATTTTTCTCTCTGTGTTTTCTGCATTTCTGCAAAGCATATATATACATATATATAAAAAGATTAAAAGATTTTTAAAAGGAAAAGAAGAGAGTTATTTCCAGGAAGTGCCTTCATACCCCAAATCTGATTTGTCACATGACCAAAATTTTGGAGAAGGCTCACTGAAACCAAGCACTGATAAAAAATGATGCTTAAAACAGCACCACGTACTTCTTAAATTTTATTTTCTTTTACAGAACAGGCCAAAAAATTTTCTAAGAACTTCATCTATGCTTAGCATTCCTTTGGGAGCAATAAGTATCCATTTTGATAAGGCAGCTGTATCTGGCCTTAGAAGATGCTGAGAAATGTTTACGATAATCAGAACCTACTTGGGAAAGTAAGAGAACAGTATGTCCACCTTTTAGTTTAAATGTCTTTAGTTTAAACACCTGACCTTACATACTATTCTTAAATGCTTGTACTTGTTTTTTAAAATCTAGATTGACAGACGTTTCAATTTTCAAAATGTATCACACATCCAGATTAGGCTGAGAACTAGCTGCAGGGAAGGACATTTTATCTTGCCCCAGGGAGCATAACGGAGGGAAAATCTCAGAAAGTCACTGAAGGACTCACCTTGCCAGCAAGATCCCCTGGTACTCTTCCAGTTGTCTCATGAAGCTGGGGTTGGGCTTGGTCACTGTTCGCCTCTCCTTCACGTAGTCATAGGCCCGGTCCAGATTCCAGCCGTACTCCTTCATTGCATAGGCAATCACAGTGGAGGCTGAGCGACTCACCCCCATTTTGCAGTGCACAAGGCATTTGGAGCCATGTTTCCTATGTCGGGGGATGGAGGTAAGGAGAAAAACACAATAGTAGTACATTTTAAAAGCTATATTCTACATGCTTCCAAGTCTCCTCTCCCCTTTCCATTTTCTTTCAAACCATCCCACCTTAGTGTACTTGTATATATCTGTAATCAAATGTGCGGGGAGGGGAGGCAATTCTAGTGTACTCAAACAATAGTCAATGTTAGTATTAATCCTTTTAAATTAATTCAGCAAACATTTACCAGGCAATCACTGTTGTAAGAGAATGTGCAAGGTTTCTCTGCCTCCTCCCAGTGGAGGCAAAGAAAACTAAATCTTCCCTAAATGGTAGGGTTCAGTGGGAGAAAGAGATAATTAAAACAAATTAAAGCAAAATGGTAATTGCAATGAGTGTGAAGGGAGAATTTTCAATTTAGAGACTGGACCCCATTTTGCGTGTCTGGAGGTGCATGTTCCAAGGCTGGCACAGTCTTGAGTTACAAGTGTGACAGTGATTCATCTAATTTATCCAAATGTTCTGAGTTGCTTCCAGTTCAAGTTCCAGTAAGGGTTCTGTCCCTGGAGGAAAGTACAAACCAAATAAAACTAACCCTCCTCTTTACTCAGATGTAGTCCTACATATCACTTTTCAAACCACCACCACCATGTTCTGTCTAGGGACTGGCTAGACAATCCGTGGAGTTGGATGGGACCATGTGATGCGCCACGAGGCTTTCTCAGTGAGGAGGGTGGAGTGAGTTACTACCTGTTGTTGTTTTAATGGGGTGGAAGAAAGAGAAAGCAAAGTTACCATGAAGTGACTGTAAGAAACAAAGAAAACCCTGTGGTCTCAAGATGCCAGAGCTCATTACTTTGGATGTGAACGTGACTCAGCTATGCTATGCTAATTCTGCTAATAACACGGAGTCTGGCACAGAGTAAGCCTTCAAATATTTACTAAATGTATGAACAAACTTATGGATCTGCTGTTAGATCTGTCAGCTATAAGTAAAAATATTTTAAAATCTGGAAAAAAGAATGGTTACTCTTTTCACTAGAGTACATGGGCTAAAAATCCTTCCCATGTGGCTAGTCCAATAAATTAAAAAAAATGTACATCAGCCTAATCGGGGAAATCTACTCATTCACTCACTCACTGTATTACAGTAAACAAGCTTCCTTCCAGAGGCTTATAACTCTTCTGCTGGAGATAGACACACAAGAAAGAGTTAAGTACAATGCAAGGAAAGCATGAGGTTATGTGCCAAAATGAGAGGAATGAGGTTATGTGCCAGATAAGTGATAGGAATTCAGAGAATGATCTGCAATAATCAAAACAGTCTCAAAAGGAAGGTAAGATTAACCTCCTACCCATCATTCAGATGCGAAATTCTGGAGTCCTTAGGTTAATGAAGGTGTGTGTCTCTGCGTGCCTAGATGATCCCAAATGACTAGGACATTTTTGTTTTGTTTATGGCACCATAACTTTAGACTACAGTGCACAGTGACTCAGATATAAGTTCAGACATGTGCTCTATATTTTCCCATCAAGCTCTGACATCAAATTCCAGGTCTATACCCGCAGGCATGCAAGGTGCTCAAAGGTGGACAATTTTAAGAAAAATACAGTTATGAAATCCACCCCCATAAAAGCATTTCTTCATTTTGAATGGGGCTTTTTCAGCGGATGCTTTCTGACTCACATATTGAAGGATCTGAAGTCAGTTCAGAATATCCAATTTCATCTTTCAGTTTCAGCCACATACCCCCCACCCCTCCTGCCCCTCCCCATGCTGGGTTGTCTAGATTAAGCCTGGTCCTGGTATCACTTCAGGAATCCTAAACCCACCCATCTGTAGGTCGAGTCTGGAACTCAGGGCCCTGATCAGGATGAAACACGTGAGGTGCCTGGTGCCATTTAAAGAGGCGCTCACTCTCAGCTGCTGACTTACACTCGCATGAGCCCAAGCAGGACGGCCTGCTCACGTGTACCCTGCATGCCTCACATATCTTACCTCAAGGCTGAAACTGGCCTTTCCTTTCACTGGGACTGGGGCCTCACCTGAACTCTAGCCTCTTTGGCTGTGATCCTCACAACATGCCTAGTCTTTTCCAGTCTCCCTTCCTTGAGGAACTAGACTATTCCTAAATACTTGATGGGACTCTGGAATAAGACATGATCTTAGGTTCAAGTCCTATCTTCACCACTTGTTATGTAACTTCTCTGAACCTCATCTCTATAGTCTGTCCCTATCTGTACAAAAGGATGACAGTATATGCCTCTCTGGATTCTAGAAAATATTACATGAGAGAATAAATTGTAAAGTAACAGGCACATAGTAAGCATGCCATGAGAGGTATTATTGAGAACAATTTAATAACAGCCTTCAAGAATATAAAACACTCTTCCAGGTGCTAGCTAGAGACTGAGAATATGGGCTCAAAGCTAGGAGGATTCAGGGTAACTAAGAGGAAGAAATTCTTGACTATGGAGGTCCTGAAGAAAGATGTGGAATCATTGCTGAAGGAGGGCTTTAAAAATGAGAAGTGCTTCTCATCTGCCAGGGATGACGTGAATGTGGTCCCATCAGAGGGGCAGCGTGGCGAACGTGCTCATTTATGGCTCCTTCTATTGAAGGAATACACAGGAGTGGCAAGGAAATCCCCAGGGACTTAAAAAAAACCAGCGCAGACGTACTAATACTAATTAACACTAAACATTAAATTAATACTTTTAGTTTCACTGAAAGGACCAATTCAGGGCGCCTGGGTGGCTCAGTCGTTAAGCGTCTGCCTTTGGCTCAGGTCGTGATCCCAGCGTCTTGGGATCGAGCCCCACATCGGGCCCCACATCGGGCTCCCTGCTCCGCGGGAAGCCTGCTTCTCCCTCCCCCACTCCCCCTGCTTGTGTTCCCTCTCTTGCTGTGTCTCTCTGTCAAATAAATAAATAAAATCTTTAAAAAAAAAATAAAATAAAAGGACCAATTAATTTAAAGATGAAATCAACAGAATGGCCAGAGGAAAATTTCACTGCTTAGAGTACCATAAGAGTAAAGTAAAAGAAAGAGAAAAGATTTCCAAAGCTCACTAAGTTTCCCTTCTGGTCTTCGGAAAGAAGGACTCAGTATCCCACCCACCTGGAGTAATTTCTGTTCTCTCACTTTCACATGTCCCCTTTGGCAACTTAGCACTTCCTTCAGAACATCTTCCTTCTGTCACTCTTACTGTGTTTGCAGCAGCTTCAGTTTGTGTTCCCTCATCTTGTGCTCAATGGAAAGAGTCAACAGGGGATTCATTCTTCCAGGGGTTTCATCTACTTACAGGGAAAGTATGAAGTCACTAGTCAACTTTTCCCCAGGATTAAGGAACCTCAGTCTCCTTTTTTTCTTTAATTCCTTCTCCCAGAGTACAGACAGTAAGCCATCTACAGCTCTCAGGCCCCAGCCGTGTGTGGTGCAGGGGAAACATGGGTCAGAGCATGTGTGTGGGACCATTACTCACTTTGCTTTAGAGATGAATTTGTAAGTGTCATTCCAGTAAGCCAGGAGATCCGTTGCCTCTTCATCATATACTCGGATGTTATGATACTCAAAGACTCCTGGGAAGAAGTTATCTATCTCTCGAGTGACATTCAAGATATACCGTACCCTGCAAGGAAACCAAGGGAGAGTATGTGCTCTACTACTCAGGCTAAATCCAATTCCAGCACTGTTTTTCGTATTTAAAATTTGTTTGCTCCCTAGGTTGAAATAAAATACTAAAATATTGAAGAAAGCTAAAAAACTAAAGAGATTATATACTTATTTAGTAGAGAAACTAAATAACAGAATCCAGGACATACCTGGGCACCAACGAATTACTGAGAGAAAAGCTGTCTACCAAGTTCAACATCTAAATTCCATTTTCAGTTTATGTACAGTTATACAATCTCATCTTTGATAGTCTTTTGAAAATATGCCTTGTATTTTACTTCAAAAGAATCCAAGGTCCATGATCTGACAATTTCTCTTCAGTCGATAAAATTACCAGAAACATAATTTATTCTTTGGAAGTCATTTCTATTAAATCAGACTATTAACATCTACCTCAAGAAACAAAAAACAACAAAATAGGAAAGGGAAAAATTTCCTCCTATCTTTCTGAATGCTAGATTTTGCTCTGTTACTCTCTGTAAACTACAAGAAAGGCAAAAGAGGCGAGGGCTGGGAGGGTCAGAGGGAAGTTGGACCTAAAACTCTTGTCACTCTCTAGGCTGCAGTCCTGGCTGCCAGAGCAGCAGCTGTGTCTGAGAGTTCTCCCATACCCAGAGGCTTGCAGAGAAGGGTTTCTGTATCACAAATTTCTTCTGCTGTCTCTCTCACTATACAATTTCAATAAATGCTTGGGTTTAATTTGCCAAATGGTTATCTTTTCTCAGTGCTGTGTGGACTTGGACATCACTGGAGTTTACTCCAACAACACAACATAGACTCACTTATTTCTCTCTGCAGAAGCTGCTTCCTTCTTGGAACTACACATAGCGTTCTTACAAACCCAATCTGAAGTCAGAGAAATGACTACAGAAAGGGAGAGCCATAGTTAACCCATTTTGTGGTTAAGGTCAAGAGACCAAAATTTTTCTGAAACATGATCTGAATATGTTTTAACTTTGCATCAAAGTCCATTACTAGGAAGGATTTTTTTTTCTTTTTAATTTAAAAACCAAGCACATGTAATTGTGGAAAACAGTACATGAAGTTACTCTATGACCCAGCATATTCCTCTCCTAGGTATAAACCCAAGAGAAATGAAAAATAAGTCTACCCCCAAATTTGTACATGAATGGTCACAGCAGTATTCATAATAACTAGAAAGTGGAAACAACTCAAATGTCCATCAACTGACGAATGAATAAATAAAATGTGGTATTTCCAAACAATGGAACATTATTTGGCAATAAAAAAAAGGAATGAAGTACTAACACATGCTACAACATTGATAAACCTTGAAAATATAACGTGAAGTGGAAGAAATCATTCTTAAAAGAGCACATATTATATGATTCCATTTAAATGAAATGTCCAGAATAGGTAAATCTATAGAGACAGGGAGTAGATTAGTAGTTTCTAGAAGCTGGGGGGAGAAGGGAAATGGGGGTGACTGTTAAAGGGTACAGAATTTCTTTTTGGGTTGAAAAATGTTCTAAATTAATTATTGTACAACTCTCTAAAAATAATAAATATCACTGAAGTGTACATTTTAAATGGGTGAACTGTATGTGAATCATATTTCAATGAAACTGTCAAAAGGAAAGTACCCTTCTCTTATTTAAAATAAACATGAATAATCTCCCACCTTTAATCCCATACTTTAATACTGGATTATGATAGGACAAGGCTTCCCAATCCTATTTATTACAGAACCCCTAGGCAGCCACTACCAATTGAAATTAGCACTCCTTGAAACTTCTTTGACATCTCTATATGGAGGAGCGCTTTACTTGGGGTGCTAAAGTCAGTAGATTGGGTGAAAATGGCCTTATTGCCAAAATTAAGACTTGAAAGTCCCTTAAATCATCCACCAGAGGCAGTATATGTGTTTTGTAACTATAATTCTTAATTCCACAAGAGTTTAAGAACCAGTGAATTTATGAAACAAGATCTAAGTAGATGTCTGAGCATCTGCCTATACTGTCTTTTAAGACAAATACATCTGCATTTTATAATTTAGCATTTTAAGTAGTAAATGAGATGAACAGGTATCCTCTCCAGCGGGGGGGTCAGAAGTCAAAGTGCGTGTGCGCACGATGTAATTTCAGTGCATTTGGCAAGCACTGGCTTTATCAAATATCAGATTTCATATTAAACACTGTATCTACATGCTAGTTTCTGGCAAGTCACAGTCAATTTTTCTATCGTCCCTTCACATTTACTGAGCACCCTCTTGGTAATAAAACTTTGAGCTAGGTAGAGGTACGTTTTACACAAAACTAAGATACAGTCTATTTTCAAGAACTCTAGACTCAATCCTAATCAACTTAAAATTTCCAAGTTCTATTTATTTTCATATCTTAAATTAAGTAACCAGATTCAGGCCCCCCTTCTCCCCAACCCAAGAACTCTTTGTATAATTCTCTGGCTTAAGTCTTGTTCAAAGTTCATTTTAGCATTTATGACATACCTTTCTTTTGAAGGAAAAGTAGGGAGTATGCATCTAATCATGCTAAAGATAACCAGAAGAGGTTGGCTTACAGCTGAGAAAACAGGCAGCCAGCAACTAGCCATCACTGCTTCTGGGTTTCAGTAGGTCTTACCGCTGTCCACGATTAAGAGTTAGCATGGCCAACTTCAATGAAAAATTGAGGCATTAGCTAAGAAGTAAAAAGGGAAGAAGAATGGCAGCCTTTTGCTTGCTGAATGTTCATGGTGGTCTCAATAGCTACAATCAAACTCAATAACCATGCTGCTTAGGGGCACATTTCTTAATACAAAGTAGGTATTCTTGTTCAATTTCAGAAGCTTGTCCACTTTACATTTATAACCTACTTAGATTTCAAGCACCTTACTAAAAAAGGATAGGGACTGAGTCTTATTTTTCTTTGGATCTCTAGTATCTAGCACTGTACCTGGCTCATGGAAGATGGTCAATAAATGTTGAGTGGATAGCTGTGAACCCAACATATGTAGTTCTGTGTACTCTTATATAAAAATAGGAACCAAAGGCAAAACTATGGAGGCAGTAAAAAGATCAGTGGTTGCCAGGAGTGGGGGTGGGAATAAATGGGCAGAACAGAGGATTTTTAAGGCAGTGAAAATACTCTATGATACCATAATGATGGATGCATGATACCATACATTTGTCCAAAGCCACAGAATGTACAATACTGACAGTGAACTATAACGTAAATATGGACTTTGCATGATTATGATGTTATCAATGAAGGTTCATCAACTGTAACAAATGCACCACTCCGGTGGGGATGGTGATAATGGGGGGGGTGCTATGCATGTGTGGGGGCAGAGGTATATGGGAAATCTCTGTACCTTCTCCTCAATTTTACTGTGCATCTTAAATTGCTCTAAAAACAAACAAAAGGAACCAATAACTACATTTGTTTTAAACAGCAGGAAAGGCATGCACGTTTCTTTTGGAAAGCCTTTCCACTGAAACAGTAGCTCTTTCTTGGAAGCTGTGTGTGGGGGAGGATGAAACAGTGGGAGAATGGCCACTTAACTTTTTATTAGATTACACCTGATTAGAATCAACTGGAAGCAACTCTTAGGCTTAAAGTTACTCACTGACACCTATATGACAGGAAAAAGTAAAAAAGAACAGTGATTTCTGTCAGGGGGATAAAAGCAATTGCTCTGTGTGCTTACCCTCGGTTCTGTAAATCCTCTAAATTAGAGGCATTCCATTCTGAGCCCTGTTGGGGGGAAAAAAAGATTAGGGAGTATTAGCAAATGAACAAAATACAATGCTTGTAAAGGAGTCCCATGAAGGAAGAAGCAGAGCCAGTAACATCTACCACGGTTCCTTTCAATAGGTCAGGTACTTTATACGTGATCACATTTAGTTTTTACAAGTGATAGGATAAGAAAGTTATCTTCATTTTTACAGATCAGAAAACCAGCCCTCATAAAATTCAAATAATTTTTGCTCAAGATCACTTGTTGGAAAACTGTCTTTGATTATCCTCCAATCTAAGGTAAATGTCATCTGTCTTCCTTGTTTATAGTACTCTGATACTTGTATATTTATTTATGTGCTTATTTATTACCTCTCTCCTCCACTATAATATAAGCTTCTTGAGGATAGCAACCAGATCTCTTGTTCTCTAAGGACACCTGAACAGTGCCTGGCACTTGGCAGGTATTCAGTAATAAACATTTGTTCAATGAACAAAGTGGCATTATTATGAATTAAACCTAGATTTCATTCTAAAGCCCGTATTTTTCTAGTGCCTTATGTTATATCCAGAGAGAGTGAAATAGCAGCTTCTGTTAAACAAACAAGGGAAACATGATATACAACATTTAAAGAAGGAAGAGTTGTACAGATTATCTGAAAGATCTATCATTTGTTAATATTTTACCATATTTGCTTTCTCTCTCCCCTTCCCTTTCTTTCAGTATGTTATCATACTTTCTTCCCCTGAGCCATTTGAAAGTAATCTGAGCAATCATGACACTTCAATATTTGATCATGTATTGCTTATGAACAAGAACATTCTCCTATTTCCATTTTTACAACTAAGAAAGAAAACACTAACGCAATGATAGCCTAATACATTATCAATATTTGAAATTCAAAAACTGTCCTCTCAAAACTGTCCTTTATATTCATCCAATCAAGAATCATACTTTGTGGGGGGGCGCCTGGGTGGCTCAGTTGGTTAAGCGTCTGCCTTTGGCTCAGGTTGTGATCTTGGGGTCCTGGGATCTAGCTCTGCGTCTGGTTCGCTGCTCAGTGGGGAACCTGCTTCTCCCTCTCCCCCTGCTACTCCCCCAGCTTGTGCTCTCTCTCATATAAATAAAAATCTTAAAAAAAAAAAAATCATACTTTGTATTTAGTTTCCATGTCTCTTTCTCATTTAATCTGGTCTTGGACAGTCCATCCCAACTTTATTTCGGTTTTCATGATATTGACATTTTTGTTGACTACAGATCTGTAATCTTGGAGAACTCATCACAATCTGGATTTGTCTATTTGTCTCCTGATAACTAGATCCAGGTCAAAATTCTTGGCAAGAATAATATAAGGATAGTATTGTGTATTTCCTATTGCATCAAATCTTGAGGCACATAACGTCCATTTGTCTCATTGTCATGCTGAACTTGAATTCTTGGTAGGTACCTTTGTATCTGCCACATCCCACTATTGTTAAGGTTTCTTTACAATTAATTAGTAATCTTTAGGTATTAGTGATCTTTGAAGTCAGGTGAATATCCTGTTTCACAATAATCTTTTACCCTATGGTTTTAGCATCAACTGCTGACCTTGTCCAAATAAATTATTTTACTGGACGTTGACAAAATGGTGGTTTTCTAATTCTATCATTCCTTCTGCATGGGAGCTGGCATTCTTCTTTGTAAAAGAGAGCTTCACCTAGTCATTCCTTCCACACTCTGAATGCCACTATGAGTTCTTGAATTCTTTTTGTATTTAGAATGTTATATAATCCATTACCATTTTTTTTTTCCTGACACTCAAATTGTCCTGAATTTGATCAGTGGGAATCTCTTCAAGCAGGCAAGCTCTTTTTGATATGACCCCACTAGTTTTTGAATATTTCTTTGCTTTCTGGCATAAGAAGTTGTTCCAGATTCACTTTGTGAGTAGAATTAGCGATTTCCCCAAGGAACCCTGGTTTCTTTTAGCAAAGAATGATATTTTGCAATCAAAACCTGGACATTAATTAGATATGCTCATAAATATTGGGTGTTACTGCTTCTAAACTTTTCAGTGAACAGATCTAGGAAATACTTGAAAAAAAATATTGAATTTACAGGAGCACTGGGTGGGTGGCTCAATCAGTTGAGCCTCCAATTCTTGATCTCAGCTCAGGTCTTGACCTCAGGATCATGAGTTTGAGCCCCATACTGTTGACTCTCTTTTTTGTGCCAGGCATGAGGCTAGATATTTGTGCAATCTGATCTGTTTCTATAAGGAGAGAGTAATGAACCGTATCAGGTAGGTATTCATGGAAGGCCATTGGGATAGGCCATGGAAGGCCCCTGGATTAGACAATTAGAAGTGGTCATTAGTAACATTAGCAAGAGTGATGAGGGCAGAAATCACAGTGCTGTAGGTTGAGACATATGGGAAATGAGGAATCAGAGGAAGTATTAGATTATATTTCTATGACTCTTGGTAAGGGAAGGGAAGAAAGGAGTGTCTGGAAGAGAATTCAGGATGGAAAGAGGGTTTTTCCACTTTAATATGGGAGAAACTGGTGTTTTTTTTTTTTTTTTTTTGTCGGGGACTGGGGGTTGGAATGGGAACTCATAAACAATAGAAACTTATTTCTCATAGTTCTTTGGCTAAAAAAATTGAATTTACACTGGTACCTCCAATTCAAAGTTAACACAAGGTTCTTCCTTTCTTTCTTGTCCCTTTGTCATCATTTTTATCTCCCTATTCCACAGTGATAACCTTAGTTTCCAACAACTCATTAACTCTATTTACAAAATAACTTCAACATTACTACACCAATATCACAGCCAATTACAAACCTATTAAGTTCAAAATTTCTTTGCAGTTTTTTTTCTCTTCCCATGAAGAGGTTCAACCAGAATATTATGCTCAAAAGTTATTTAAATTAATTTCCTTCTTTTAAAAATATTTTTTAAAAAGATTTTATTTATTTATTTGGCAGAGAGAGCCACAGCGAGAGAGGGAACACAAGCAGGGGGAGAGGGAGAAGCAGACTTCCCGCTGACCAGGGAGCCTGAAGCAGGGCTCGATCCCAGGACCCTGGGATCATGACCTGAGCCGAAGGCAGATGCCCAACAACTGAGCCACCCAGGCTCCCCTAAAATAATTTTTAAAAAATATTTTATTTATTTACTTGAAAGAGGGCGAGAGCAAGAGAGCACAGAGGGAGAGGGAGAAGCAGACTCCCCACTGAGCAGGGAGCCCCACGGGGGACTCGATCCCAGGACCCAGAAATCATAACTTGAGCTGAACTCAAGACACTTGAGTTCACTTAACCTACTGAGCCACCCAGGCACCCCGAATTAATTTCCTTCTGTGAAGTTATCCATTTGCTATATATTTGGGTTCACTTGCTCCTGTTTGTATTCAACTTTAGGGTGTGCTTTTCCCATTTGATTCTGAATATGCAAAACTTTCATAAGATTGAAAGTCAAAAGTTTATTAAAAATTAAACTTGAAGTCTCACTCAGTTCACTTCAATCCCTAAGGGTAACCATTTTCATTAGTTTCTGGCTTATTCTACCTATGTTCTATTTTGAAAACAACAACAACAAGAAATATATCCTTATTACCATTTCTTACTTACATAAAAGTAGTATACTACATATACTTTTGTTCCTCACTTGCTTCACTTTACAATATATCCTCAGAACCACTCCATATCACAGTTCACAGAGGTCTTCCTTATTCCTTCTTACACCTATTAGCACTTCACTGGATAGTGATAGAATAGTTTATTCAACTAGTCTTCTATGAATGTTGTTTCATATTTGTGGAAGTGAGGTTGCTGGGTCAAGGGCCAATGCACAGTTTTGTTAGACATTGCTAAATTCCCCTCCACAGAGACTGAAACAATTCTGCATTCCCACCAACAATGTATGAGAGTGCCACTTTCCCCACAGCTTTGCCAACAAAACGTGTGGTTAAGCTTTTGAATTTTTGCCAGTTTGATAGGTGTGAAATGCATCTCAGTGTAATTTCAAATTGCATGTTTCTTAAGAGTAAAAGTGAGCAACTTTTCAATGTTTCAGGTCCATTTCCTTTCTTCTTTTTTTTTTTTTAAAGATTTTATTTATTTATTTGACAGAGAACACAAGTAGGCAGAGGGGCAGGCAGAGGGAGAGGGAGAAGCAGGCTCTCGCTGAGCAGGGAGCCCAACACGGAGCTCGATCCCAGGACCCTGGGATCATGACCTGAGCCGAAGGCAGCTGCTTAACCGACTGAGCCACCCAGGTGCCCCCTCAGGTCCATTTTCTATCTTTGGACTCTCTCTTCACTCTCTTTTGAAAAGGCAAACATTTAAAAGTAGGAATTTACCTATTTTAGAATTATGCATTAAATGCAATTTAGCATTAGAAGACTCAGGTTCAAGTCCCAACTTCCCACTCTACTGTGGGGGCACTGGGGAAACTGCTTAACCTCTCTGTCTTTGCTTTCCTTATCTGTAAAATGGAACACTCTTCCCACTCTAGTCCTATATACCTAAATGGGTACCTTCTCAAATCACAGATAGGAAGTTTTTACTGATCTCTTCTGCCATGTGAAAGTACAAAGAAGTCTATGACCCAGAAGATGGTCCTCACCTGACCGTGCAGGTACCCTGATCCCAGATTTTAGCCAAAGAACTATAAGAAATAAGTTTCTGTTGTTTATGAGTTCCCATTCCAACCCCCAGTCCCCGACAAAAAAAAAAAAACACAAAAAAAAACAAAACACCAGTTTCTCCCATATTAAAGTGGAAAAACCCTCTTTCCATCCTGAATTCTCTTCCAGACACTCCTTTCTTCCCTTCCCTTACCAAGAGTCATAGAAATATAATCTAATACTTCCTCTGATTCCTCATTTCCCATATGTCTCAACCTACAGCACTGTGATTTCTGCCCTCATCACTCTTGCTAATGTTACTAATGACCACTTCTAATTGTCTAATCCAGGGGCCTTCCATGGCCTATCCCAATGGCCTTCCATGAATACCTACCTGATACGGTTCATTACTCTCTCCTTATAGAAACAGATCAGATTGCACAAATATCTAGCCTCATGCCTGGCACAAAAAAGAGAGTCAACAAATGTTTATTAAATGAATGATCAAATAAGATAAGTAAATGAAGCACTCTGAAAACTGTGTTATGCAAGCACTATCATCACAATACAAGTGATAATGTTATTTAATTTGGCTGTTGAATGAGAGATACAGATCAAGAATGCTGTGAAGTTCCATTTAGGAAAAGGACAGTAACTGATGGACAACTGATCTTTTCTACAGACCTGGGCTCAGCTGACTTGCTTTCAAAATATATGGAAGGTTCTGAAGGCTCTGTGCTCAACCTTTGAAAACAAGCTGCCACACCAAAGAAAGAGGTAAGAACTATAAAGAACCTCAAGGAGACAGAAGCCAGGCAATAAGGGTTGAGAGACTAAATTGTAGCCAGGGAAATGTGACCACTTCACTTCTTAATTTAGAAGTCTAAATCCTCTGTGGAACTTTGTCCAGCTAGATGGAAATAACCCTTACATGATGGGAAAAGTCCATGGTTTTCATCTACCTGTCCAGAGAAAATTCAACCTGACAATCTGAAATGGCACATATCCAGAAACAAAATAAATTAAAAGCTTTGGCTACTGACTTAGTGAAGTCCGTATAACATGACTCGGGCTGTGCTTAGGGCTGCTTCAGGTTCAGCCTGAAAGGAAGAATGGAGTCAACGTGGTGTAATTACTTTTCTGCCCTCAATATAAATGCTATGCATATTAGCCCCCTGGGCCCTCCAAAGACTCAACCTTTTTTTCTTTCCCCCTCTCCATGCTTCTCAGGCTTACAACGACACAATTCCATGGGGTTTTTCACTATGTTCTATATAATTATGCAAAGCATATTCTAATCTTACTGAAGTGTAAAATGAAATCTTGGGACTATAACACATTTTTAAGTAAGTTCATTTCCATCTTTCACTCTGGTTCCCCTACACTGTGCCATAGCCCAGAAACCCATGTGACTAATTTCTTTCTTTCTTTTAGTTTTTTAAAGTAGGCTCCACGCCCAAAGTGGGGCTTGAACTCATGACCCTGAGATGAAGAGTCGCATGCTCTACTGACAAAGCCAGCAAGGCCACCCCCATATCTTCTTCATCATATCATACCTACAGCCTCAATACTGAGTCATATTATGGTGGCAACCAGGCACAAGAGCTCTATTAATTTTTCCTTCTGAGAAAAGTTCACGCTACACATCTTCAGTTGATGGACAAAATCATGAATAATTAAAATAGCCCATTTGATTTAAGTCTGATCTATTTACATATCCTCCATTCTCTGCACCTACAGAAGTAACTACCAATTTGAGGCTTAATTTTTCTTTGAAAAGGAAACATTATTCTTTAATGTCAAATATTAAAAAAGATAGTCATCAGCAATAAAAATCGACTAGTTTTTTATTAATGAACAAAATTATTGGTTGTGTCCAATATTCCTGTGTTTCCCTTGTTCAACTAAGAAAGCTGCCTGCTTTTCAGCAAAGGGTCTCTGTTCACATTTAGCTTTTTCTCAGCCAAACTGGACAACCTCCAGTAGAACTGTTGATATTGAGACTTGGTTGGGCAAAGGCTTCCAGCTCAGAGAAGTGGTACACTCTTAAGGGTGTGGAAGAACTTTTTCTGGAAATACCCTGGCTTCCAACCAATCAATCCTCTCTTCTTGCTGCAGATTTTCTTTAAACTATGCTTTAAACTTTTCTTCTCCATACCAGCTGGACACCTTTTTAAATAAACATCTCTGTGCAGTGCACTGCAGAGCTGAGCATTCTTCCAAAGGGAGGGGAAAAATCCTGCTGCCTCCCTTCACACAATCTGCTTGCACTCCAGGCATGGCAGCTATGCAGAAGATGAAATGACTTTGCAGAAAATTAACACCACCGCTTGCAGCTTGGATAAGACCTCTTTTTCCGTGTCAATTGCTAGGAAAGCCAGCAGAGTACAGACTCACTGGAGAAGAGATAGGGGTCTGGATACAGGATATGGTGGTGCAAACAAAGGGAGGAAGCCATTGATGAAGAAGTGTTCATACACTCATTTTGTTGGATAAGAATTAGATTTCAGAATTCTCCAGTTTGAAAATTTTTCCCAAATAAGAAAAATATTCACAATGGAAAGAACATGTCCATTCTCTAGAAAACAGAATTATATCTGAAGCTGAGTAGGATTTCCCTTTTTCAAAAATATATAGACACATATTAAAAAAGTAAAAAAGAGGGGTGCCTGGGTGGTTCAGTTGGTTAAGCGTCTGCCTTTGGCTCAGGTCATGATCCCAGGGTCCTGGGATTGAGCCCCACGTCAGACTCCCTGCTCAGCGGGGAGTCTGCTTCTCCCTCTGACCCGCCCCCTCTCATGCTCTGTCTCTCTCTCAAATAAATTTAAAAAAAAACAACTTTTTTTAAAAAAAGATTTTATTTATTTATTTGACAGAGACACAGCGAGAGAGGGAACACAAGCAGGGGGAGTGGGAGAGGGAGAAGCAGGCTTCCTGCGGAGCAGGGAGCCCGATGCGGGGCTCGATCCCAGGACCCTGGGATCATGACCTGAGCCGAAGGCAGACGCTTAACCACTGAGCCACCCAGGCGCCCCATAAATAAAATCTTTAAAAAAAAAAAAAAAAAAAGTAAAAAAGACTGGAATATTATATAACATAAGATATCAGTGCTTATCTCTTTTGCTGACGATTAAATGTTATTGTCTTTTGAAATTGTCTAAGCTTTCTACAATGAACATAAATTATTTTTGTAATAAATAAAAAACCCAAGACAGAAGAATATGTCAGTAATCGTGCTAAGTGAAATAAGTCAGAGAAAGAAAAATACCATATGATTTCACTTATACGTGAAATATAAAAAATCAACAAATAAAACCGGACTCTATATACAGAGAACACATTGGTGGCTGCCAGAGGAAAACTGGGGGGGGGGAATGGGTGGGTAAACAGATAAAGGGGATTAAGAGTTACAAACTTCCAGTCATAAAATTAATAAATTACAGAGATGGAAATGTACGGGATAGGGAATATAGTCAATAATATTGTAATAACGTTGCATGGTGACAGATGGTGACTACCCCTACTGTGGTGAGTACTGAGTAATGTATAAAATTGTTGAATCGTTATGCTGCACACCTGAAACTAATATAACGTTGTATGTTAATTATACTTCAATCAAAAAATAAATAGAAAGGAATGGACTTCGTGTAGCTCACTAAAAAAATTAAATTGTCTAAGCTTTCTGTAATGAACATGAATTATTTTTGTAGTAAGTAAAAAAGCAAGACAGAAGAATATGCCAATAATCATGAATTAATAGGATGAATATCCTGGTACAAATACTCAAATGCATTTGTAGTTGATTAGAGACTCTAATCTGGGGAGAAGTGGATTGTTTTTTCTGCTAAGAATACCACTAAAATATATCATTTCAGGAGGAAGGAAAGAGAAGGTAGTTCTTGAGGGGGGTGGCACCAGAGGTGGGTGGAAGTATGCCCCAAATTAAACAGGTTGAACACTCAGATATTAACTGTATTTCATATTCATCATGTCTACATCCTTTTTGGTATTAAAATACAAGCTAATGCAAAAGTGACTTCCGAGTTTACAGCTCTGGTCATTTTCTAACATGAGCTATTTTTGGCTACAGGCACTTGCCCTTCACAAAAATTAGTCATGTTACACAGAAGCAGTTGCGGGCAGGGTCCATTTGAATGAGTGACTCATAAGTTTTCTATAGATTACACAAAAATTCTTTCCAACAATACACCAGCAGGGAATACTTGAACACTTCTGGAGGTATACACAAAAGACGATGAAGCCAAGTGCTTTACAAATGGAAAGGTCAATGATAGTTTTGCAGTATGATCTACACCCAGAAATGGCAACACACATTGGTCAAGTTAAAGTAATGGAAAAAAAAGTTCCCTTTCCAGCTCACAGCTTTTCACGAGTAATTTCATAGCTACACGGCACGATGAATCACTCCAAGCACACATACTCTGGACTGTCAAGAAGCTAATTCAGGGCACAGCCTTCAATGGTATAAAATCTGACTGCTTGGTGATATAAGCTCTTGAATATTCAGGGGTGAGATGATCCAATTTAGTCAGTTCCTGGGCATTTATTCCTCTTGTCTCCTGTTTCTCAGCTTCTAATCATTTCACAAATGTCCTCACCAGAGAAAGGAAGTGAAATTCAAACCAATCAATTTATTTCCTTGTTAGCATTTTTGGTCAAAGTGTGTGGGAAGTGGAAACAAAACGAAGCTTTGACATTTCCCACTGATTCTAATTATCCTTTTTAACCTTATTCCCACTGCCATGTACAGATGGAAACTAAAACTCTTTAATATTTGGAAGGAAAATGGTTCTTAGGATTTTAGAAGCTTTCTAAAGATTAGAAAGGTGTCCTTGGGCTAATTTCAGGTCACTGAATGTTCAAAAACCATGAAGAACAATTTTAAGTCACTGTAATTTTAGCAAACACAAAAATATTTGGGGGACTCAAAATGTAGCTATAAAATTCCAAATGTTTAAAAGTCCAATAGTCTCTAAGTCCTAAGTAGTCCCCACCTGCTCTGCTCAGATATATCTGACCTTAGGCAAATCTGGCAAATCTGAAAGAGTGACCTCAAAGTATCATTCTATTTGTATACACTATAAAGCTATTATGGACTGGTCTGTTTTTGACTTTTGACTGTCATGAAGAATAGCTGAGATATTTAACAATCTCTGGGGGGAAAAAGGGCCTGATTTGTAGCATTTGCCCACTTCCTTGGTGTAAATTTTTGCACCAGTCAATTTCAATCTACCAGCTTGATGTCACTGAATGAGGAATTGGGAAGAGATGAGCAGAAGCACACCATTATCTAACATTTCCACCATATAATAGATGTAAATAACCTAAGAGCACAGATAACAGTAAAAAACTAGGAAGTGATGAGGTTTGAGTATTTACTACCTTTGTTTTTAAGTTACATTTTATTTAAATATACTAAAATTTAACAGTTGCTCCTCCAGAGCTGGTATGGACTAGATTCAGCACATCACTTAGAGTGGCTCTGAGACTTACCAAGAATACATGCTCAAATATCTGTGTAGGGCTATCCATTTGACCAAGGATCACTATCATTTCATTATCTATAAATTCCTTGAATTCTCGTAAGTTGCACACCATTTGCATTTCCAACTCAGTTCGTATCTGAAACAGAGAGGACATATTTTACTAGTCTCTGAAAAGTATCTCTGTGCTTTCAATCACTCACGATTTCTAACCCTATACCTACTGTTATCCCACACTCCTAGCCTTGGAACAGGGAGAACTCAAGGTCTCTTACCTCTTTGGATGTGATATTCTCCAAATCCTTCTGCATCATTATCTCCCTTAATTTGGTTTTAATTAATCTTTCTGTTCGCTCACGTTCAGTTGGTCTGAGAAGAGAGAAATGGTGATTTTTCTTAGGCAGGAATTTGACTAGGTTAATGAATGTGCCATTTGTTTATGTTTTCAAATTGGCAGACCTTCCTTCTATTACCCTCGAACATTTATATTCTATTACCCTCGAACATTTATATTCTGGGGGCATGGCAAAAAAAAAAAGTATTTAAAAAAGTTTCTTTTCACAATGCATAGAATGTAAATGTGTAGAAATTATTACTTGAAGAGGTTGTACATGTCTAAAAGTCCTTAAATATATCCACATACATCTATAGGAATAAAGACAATAAGCTATACTGTGTATAGCCATGTTTCATCAAGTACCCCTGACTACCACTTGCTGAGCTAGAATACCAAGCTGGGTAGAACAGTGGTGTGACCCACTACAGAACTAGGTCTTCTGTAGCTTAAAATGCCACCTAATGCTGACCATTCATTGCTATCATTCTAGAAAACAGGAAAGATGAAAGAGTGATTTCTGCCTTCTTCATTGAGGCAAATTCACTCCAAAGAGGGTTTTCAAGGATTAACTACCAAGAGTACTTTCATCCAAAATGTGTTTCTTTTCATAAAAGCTCTCACAACGTCTCTGTGAAATTGTTATCCCCATTTTACAGATAAAGGAAATAAACAGCTGAAAGGTTAAATGACATGCCAAAGATCACATACACTGGCAGGAGAACCAGCACTCTCAGCCCAGCCTAACACTCTACCTGAAGGATTATGTTGCTTCCTTAATCTTCTGACTCTTAAAATAAAATTACCCTTGGAACTTTAATAGGAAATTAAACTAGGAAGCTGACTCTCCAATTACTAGAAAGGTATTGGTTCAATGTTAACTGGATGCTTCTCTCTAAAAGCATTATTTCATATTATGCAGAATTTGCATGAGGCTGACAAAGAGCACTTTCTGTCTCATCTTTCCCTCTTACCTACTCAAAAAAGGTATCTGCTCTGTACCTCCTTATTTGGAGATGGAACTGGACTAAGCCATCAGGCATCCTGCCTGCCCTTGCTGCCTACAGCCTTATCACTGGCTGCAAAAATAGCTTCAGTAATCTCCAAAAATGGCTGCTCTGACCTCACAACCTTGGGGCTCCCCACCACTTGGGCTCGTAGTTTCTCATGAACCCTGCAGAATACAGATAATGCCTGTGCCTTTTCCCTATCCGCCAAGGCATCCCTGTCTTGACCAGGATTAAAATTCTTAATCATGCTCCTCACCATTTTTCCTAGACTAGCTAATGGTAGAAAGTTATACATTTCAGTCTTCCATTAAAATTATTGATAAAAACAAATTTTACCATCTATGTGCATGAGTTAGATTCCCTAGTTAGCAATCTTTCTCCTAATCCTTTATAATACTTCTTTGAGGCAGAGTGGTTTGGGAGCAGACACACCTGGGTTTTAATCCCAGCTCTGCTACTTCCCAGTGGTACAACCTTGAACAAATTCCTTCCCTTCTCTGAGCGGGTTTCCTTTTCTATAAAATGAGGATAATAATCATACTGCCTCATGAGGGTCTTATGAGGATTAAATGAGGTACCATGTATGAAGTGCTTGGCATAATACTTGACGTACACTGGAGGCACTATGCACATATATCCCTTCCTCCCCTTCCTTGTATTTCAAAATATAAACTTTATTTGCAGTAGAGCACCCAAATCCATTTTGGCACACATTTTCCCTGTATGCTCAGCATTCTTTTTTAGGCTTTTCTAGTCAGTTTAGGGAGGAGGAGGGAATGGAAAAAAATTACAACACAAATACACTTTCTTGCTTGATTTCACTAGAGAAAAATTCGGAAAATACATAAAAACACGAAGAAAAATAAAATCACTGAAAATCCCTGCATCAGAAATAATCATTATCAATTATTATGACCTACAGCTTTTCAGTCTCTCTTTCTGTGACAGACATTTGGTTAGTAAATATATCTTAAAATTGGGGTTATATGGTACATACTAAGAGCTAACGTTTAATGAGCTTCTACCATGTGCTTGGGGCTACACTTTACATTATTCTTTTTGCTTGGGGATAGAGACAGATTACGGCCAATTTCCTTTCCGATGTAATATCCAAATTTTCTCTAATAAAATCATGAGAAATGAAAAGAAGGGTTTTCTCTCTCTCATGTAAGTCTGGTTTAGAATGTCCATTTTTGAGCCAGATGAGACATCCATTCCCTTGATACCCACCAGCCAGCTATAAGGCATGAGATCAGTAACATTTTCCAAGATTCTGAAAGCCAGACTAATCCTTATCTTTTCAGTTACTGTGGGATCTTCAAAGGACTAGGGCTAATAAAAAGGAGGTCCTAGTGTCAGTAACACCCTATGCAAAAAGCTTCCACTGCTTTTTTTGCCTGCTCTGTTCACACAATTCTTGGAAATTTCACCTTTTCTAGTAAAAATAAGTTTACACTACTATCTAAACTAAGTATTTTCTTAAAACAAAACAAAACAAAAAACCATGAACTGTTTTGGTATCAATTTAGGAATCTGAAGGTGAAGGTTTGTATGGTCAGATAGTAAGTAGCTACTCTTCTTTTCCAGCTGTAGAATACCTTGGAACTGCAGAAAGATCAATTCAGAGCAAAATAAACATCCTGATTAATTTCCAAAATAGTCACATAAGTTTCAACACATAGACCTAAAAAGGAAATAAACATCAACTCCACCTCAGGCCCTTATCAACTCACAGTACACCAGGGAGATTTAATAAAATCTCACTGACAAAGACCCAACAGGGCAATGGTGGGGCTGAGTCAAACACTTGAATTATAAGTTATTTTTTAAAATATGTGGACAGAAATCAGTTTAAAATTAGCACAGCAACCTAGGCAGTCTTTTAAATTGACTGGAAGCATCTTGTTTTCTTAAGTATTGGAAACATCCCTTTAAAAGCTTCTCTATATGTCGGCGCGCTTGGCTGGCTCACTCAGTACAGCATGTGACCCTTGATCTAGGGGTTGTAAGTTCGAGCCCCACATTGGGTGTAGAGATTACTTAAAAACAGAATCTTAAAACAAAACAACAAAAAGCTTCTCTGTGTCATTAATTTGCTTACCAAATGCTTCTTTCAGATAATGCAAAGGCAGACTTCAGCCTAACTCCTTTTAAACTCAAATGTCAAATTAGTGGAATCTGAATGGGATTTTATGGTATTGCAGTTCTTTACTATGGAGATTCCATTGTGCCCAGGAGTGAAACTCCTTAGGCCTTTGCAGACAACAGAAAGAATAGGGTTCTTTGTGTGGCAGTTGTGTAGTGTAGACATTGACTAATATCACTGGATGAGATTAATTCTCCAAGAGGAGAGATTAGGGAGGAACATGTTGCTCACACCTCCTAGGATACAACAGAGAACACTTCCGTGATCCTGAGTAAGCTGACTTACATGTCTGTGAAGAGAGCTGGAGAGTCAGGCCGGTGGGACTGCACATCCTGCATAGCATTCCATTCATTGACTGACGACTGATCTGAGTTGATGTGGCTCTCGTAATAACTCACCCAGGTGAGAAACAGGCTGCCTGGGTAGTAGTTATGCATTCTGGCCACTTCACAAGCCTTGTGTAAACTCTGTAGTGCAGACCTGAAAGATACGCTGGGAAATGAGCCCTGTAGAACTGTGGGGACACCAAAAAGCCAATAATCCATGTGCATCCAAAACTCTTTCAGTTTTTAAATCCTATAGAATTTGGCCTCTGGAGAATCTATCTATTCCCTGGAATTTAAGATTCTCTGATTCCGATTATACTATATTATCTATTCATAGCAATCAGCTAGACACTTCTTGCCGATGCATTATTAAGGTTGGGGGTAGAGAGGGGCGGGAGAATTGACAACCCACCAGTGAAAAATAGGTCTGGGTACCTATGGAGCTCATGATCCTGTAGTTGGAACCATACTGAAGGTATGCTGTATCACTACAGAACTAAAGATCTCAACTATTTACTATATAAGTATTTGTCTCCCTTGGCACAGAATCATCTTACCGCATACACTTCCTATGATTCTTAGAGGGCCCACAAAGATCACATAGATAGATAGATGTCCCTAGGCCTTGAGGACATGTCCTTTCATGCCCAGGAAGTACTAATCTAATGACATTTATCATTCTTACTGCTTTAGTCTCCCAGTCTCTTTAAACCATTTATTCATACACTTGAGCCACTTTCTAAGAATAGCTCTGGTTATACTAATTAAATCTCTGACCATGAACTCAGGAACCCAAGAAGGGTAAACAAAACTGAAAGTACTTTTTTTTTTTTTTTTTACTTTTATTTTATTTGAGAAGAATCTTTTTAGTTATATACTTGGGAAAAGCTAAAACCAGAAATGCTAGGAAATTAGTTACGTAAGAGCAAGGATCTTTCTACATTTTGTTTGCTGATATATCTCAAGTGCCTATAAGAATGCCCAGTTCATTACCGTTCATAGTTGGAGCACAGTTAGTATTCGTTAAATGAAATGTCTTATTAGCTAAAAGCTAATGTCTCCTGCGGGAAGAGGGCATTATGCGAGAATTCTACAGGCAATCCATTTACATCTTTCTTTTAAGAATACTGTTTAATTTTTTTCCCCCATAACAAAAGTGATCCATGCTAACTTTAGAAAATTTAGGGACCTTAAGTAAAAGGCAGAAATATCCTGTAGTCTGACCACTGGGAAATAACCACTGTTATTAAAGTTTTAGTATAGATCTTTCCAGTCTTTTTGTCTATGCATAGATCTATAATAACGATATGACCACATTCTACACACATTTTATTTTTATTTTATTTTTTAAAAAGATTTATTTATGGGGCGCCTGAGTGGCTCAGCCGTTAAGCGTCTGCCTTCATCTCAGGTCATGATCTCAGGGTCCTGGGATCGAGCCCCGCATGGGGGGGGGGGTCCCTGCTCAGCAGGGAGCCTGCTTCTCCCTTTCCCACTCCCCATGCTTGTGTTCCCTCTCTCGCATTGTCTCTCTCTGTCAAATAAATTAAAAAAAAAAAAAAAGATTTATTTATTTTAGAGAGAGAGAGAGCAGGGGGAGTGGCAGAGGGAGAAAGAGAATCTCAAGCAGACTCCCCACTGAGTGCAGAGCCCGACTCAGGACTTGATCTCACAATCCTGAGGATCATGACCTGAGCCGAAATCAAGAGTCCGACACCCAAACGACTAAGCTACCCAGGTGTGCCTCTACATACAATTTAAACTTGATTTTAGTTTACACCTTCTTGTCAGCATCTACATCAATATTCTTCAACTAGATTATTTTAATGGTTGTATTATATTTAATAACATGGACGCACCATAATTTAACTAATTCCTATTTTTCAGACATTTAAATTGTTTTCCAGTTTTTTGTTATTATTACAACACTGACAAACATTCTTATGGTTAAAATTTTTGCACATACCCACAATTATTACCTTAGGATAAATTCTTAGAAGTGGAATTACTGGGTCAAAAGGGCATGCAGAATGGTAAAGCATATTGGCAAATCATTCTCAAGAAAGGTTGTTCCAGTTTATTTTCCCACCAATAGTAAATGATAATGTCTGTTCTTTGAATCCTTGTTAACCCCGTATAATGTAAATTAAAAAATAAGATAATTACCAATTTGATAAGGGAAAAACATTTCAGTCCATTTTTATCAGGGAAACATTTTTCCTTAAAAAACAAAGTTGCAGAATCTTTTAAAATGCTTTCTATTACTCAAAGTAAGCCAAATTCTCAGGGAAGTTTATCAAATTCTCAGAGAATTCTCTGTGAATTTCAGTTTCACTACATAGATTTAAAGGCAAGGGCCAGCTAAGTGCAACGTACAGGATATTCAATGCATGTTGTCTTCATCCAGGAAACTCGTGCTTCAAAAGCATATGCCACATGTGTCTGGGGCAAGTACCCTAAAATACACTCAAGGCTTAGCCACCTCAGATACTTCAGCTGCATACAGGAGCGGGAGGCTACAGTAACTACCTTCCTGTGAAGGAAACACCTGGTTTAAATGCCGTTTTGATCCATAGATCATTCTTCTTTTTTCCTGTGACTTTCAGTTCACTACTCCCCAGATGGTACACCAGAAAGTTTATTCTGCAATAAGCTAACAGAAGTAAGACCAGTCAGTTTGCTTAGAACATCAAAGACTGAACTAGGTTATTACTTGAATCTTCCTTCATTGTCTTAAGAATTCAGACTGCTTTGTACTCCTTCTTAAAACACTGTCATTTATGGGACTTACGCTGTTTGGTTTTACTTGGTACCTAGGAATAGATAGGTCAGTTGCCTTTAAAGGAGCCTTAGTCAAAGAAGGTAAAAGTTTTCCATGAGAAATTTTTCTGTGAAATGTGCCCTAAATCTAAAAATCTGGTTTAAACACATGGCCTGTAACTCTGTCCCACCTCAATTACTGCATGAAACGATAAGACTCTTTAAGTTCAGTTGACGCTGTTTTATGACTGCACCCACCTCAAGCCTATCAATCCTGTTATTCAAGGGCAAATGAGCTCCCTGGAGTCTTTTTTCAGGCTCCTTTATTTCCTGCTTGGCTTTTGTTCTGTCCATTCTGCTCCTCATGAGGACTTCTACTACAGAACAGGCAACTGAATGAGAAACTGAAATTCAAATCCCTAGCTTAGGGATAGACTCTGACACTTACAGTCACACCATTCCCTGGTTACATTAGATCATTTTTCTAGATAATCTAGAATAAGAGAGTAAGAGTCTATTCTGCCTAAATGGAAAAGATGCTCTCAGGCCAGGTATGCAACCTCTCCAAAACTTCAACTTTCTCATCAATAATAAGGAACTAATATTATTATTTTGGGGGAGTTGGTGGTGATGATTAGATATAATCCACGTAAAGCACAATGTCTGACATATAGTTTAGTAGCCCCAAATTGTTAGTACACCAGCTGATGATTATTAACATCTATAATGTTTAGGCTTTACTTGCATTATGCAGTCTTGCGAACAGTCATTAGCCATTTTAATGGAAACTTATCTATCAATAATATCCCTGATTACCCTAAGAAACTGAACACCAATGCACTGTAGTAGTGTGATGTTCTAGATTTGGCTCTGGACTGCTGCTAACTTAGTCGATATATCCCTATAAGACTGTTCCAACCGGCAATCTGATTCATTAAGTATCTTCCAGAGTCTAAGAACACCTCTGAATTTCACTTGTTCACCAATGCTTAAGGCCTTCCACTATGATAATATGAAAACTGAACTCCTAGGTCATCTTTAACTATGAGGGCCACACAAACAGATCACAGAAAATCTTAAACACACAAACAGATCATACAGCATCTTCATACAGAACTATACTATTTCAAATACTACTGCTCACAAAATATTGCCCCAATAATATATTTAAAAACTTTCATAGAAAAAAAAAAAAAAAACCTTTCATAGAGACATTAAAAGTCCTCTTACCACATTGCCTGTACAGATACAGGTTTGAATATGTGCACTCTGTTATCCGTTGATACACTGAACCCACTAAGGAAAAAAAAATGAGATAAAAATCCACAAATGAGAGTAGGTCACTTCAATTGTGAGTTTTCAAGGTTATTTCTCAGCTAGCAACTGCTGGCTCATTTGGAAGAAATCATCAGGCACTTCATGTAGAAATCAGAGTATAGGACTGGACTGAAAAGCTTCAACAAATTGTCTGATTTTATCTACCAAGCAAAATGAATGGACTCCCACACTGGAGTTAGGGAATTACATAGTTTCCCAGCTGTAGCTACAGACAAACTGGTCTGCTATGTATTTCTATTTGGAAGTCTTGTGGGTTCTTAGCAAACCTGACCCTGGTTTTACAAACTGGAGCAAACATCTTGGTCTCTTGGGGACACAGTCTAAAAACACCAGGAGGTGGGGGTGGAGGGTCCCTGGAAGGAACTGGCACAGGAAAGGGGTTATACTGTAGGCTGACAGCTGGCAGAGGCAGCAAGAGGTTATTTGAAACAGAACATATCATCCTCTGGGAGAGCATTGCAACAGTCCCCACATGCTCCGATTAAAGAGTGAGCCAACAAACTAGTTTTTCTTTGTTTGGATTCTTACCATAGTCGGCCTAGAAGAACAGAAGTGAGAGGCCCTGGCAAGTTGTATTTTTACTCCACTTTACAAAACAGGAGTTTAAAAGGACTCACTGAGTTGCTGACATGACAGTTCACTTGGGCACACTGGGCCTCCCATTCAGCTTCATGAATGGGCACTAAGATGGAACCCCACCCCTTGGCTTTCTGTAGGAGAATAAAAAGGGAAAGCTCTTACCCATCACCATCCAAATGAATTAGGGTATCACTCCAGAGGGGCAGGACTAAGCCCATGGTACAAGTGCTACTGCAAGACAAGAAACAGTCCATAGGTTAATTCCTGTTATTCTAGGAAGCAATTCTTTATTAACTCTCAACACAACGGATAAAGCCCCTAAACTCTAAATTCTGGAGTGTAAGAATAGAGGAATTTCTATCATATAACTATCAATGTAATGTATGTGCTCTGGAGCTGTACCAAACAGGTGGTTAGTCAGGTCCTTATGTATTTAATAAAGAAAACTTACTGACTGAGCTCCTTGTATTGCTACCTCAAAAATGGCCACTGTCTAAAAAATCCAGGTGATTGCTGCTGACCTGTGATTGGCAGGTTTCACCCCAAGGTCACAGCATCCAACTCAACTCCAAAAATCATTTCTAATGCCAAGAACTATTGCTGGTTGCTGAAGACCTCTGAATATATAATTTGCTCAAATTTAACTCTGAGTTTTATGTAGATTTATTGAACACTAATTGGGAAATTGTATCTCTATCACACCACCCCTCTGGATAACTGCAATCTATCCCAGACCTCTGCCACTTTCTCTTCTTAAGGCCGCTGTAAACCATTTTCCCCTCCATCCAGTCTCCCAACGGCTCTGACACCCTCTCCCTGCCAATGTATACAGAAGAGCAGCATCGTGCAGAAGGAACCTCAGACATGTGAACATGCAGAGTATGCACAGCAAACAGCAGAACAGCAAAGTATGGCTGAGAGCACAGGCTCTGGAACCTGGGCTCTGGCACTAACTATATAATTCTAGGCAAATCATTTAATTGCTTTGTGTTCGTTTCCTCATCTATAAAACTGAATAAAAATACCTTCTTGATTGGGCTGTTTGTGAAGGTTAAATTAGATAACACACTAAGAAATGTATATAACATCACCAAACATAATAACGACCACTTATTGGGGAGTTATACTTTGTCAAAATATCTGGATTTGATCCTCTTCAGTATTTCAATTCCTTTTGACAAGTTATTTACCCTTTCTCAGCCTTAATTTCTTCACCTTAACATGCAGTTAACAAAACCTACTTTCATAGGGTTATCATAAATATTTTAAAGTGAAACAATACATATGAATGTATTGTCACTTAAAACAAATGTTGAATATGAATTTTTAGTGAGTGCTCTAATACAACTGAAAGTGACTGGGGGTGTGAGGAGGGGGAGGGACATCATGAAAATGCACTGAAAACAACATGAGGAATACCAAGCTTTTGCTATCAGAGTCACTGCAGGGCTAACGAAGACCGTTCCCCAGGTGGGCTGTGTCTAGTGCTTTGCACTGTACTTGCTGGCCTGTGTTACTCAACACCGAGCACTGTGTGCTCTACTAGTGATTCCAGAATTCAGGAGAATCAAATCAAGATTCCAACAGCTTATCCACATTGGAAGGCTGGGCCTGAATTCCAGATGCAGAGCTATATGCAAGAATCCAAGAGGGAGGAAGAGAGCTCCACCACTATTTTTGTTGAGTAGATGAGGTGAGAACAAGGAAAACTTGTTTCAAAGATGGCTTCCCAAGATGGAGTGGGGTTATTTTCAGAGTAGTTCCTTTATTTCTTTTTTCTTTTCTTTTCTTTCTTTCTCTCTCTCTCTCTCTTTCTTTCTTTTTAAAATGAATGCTTAGCCAGGTTCCTAGCAACAAGTATAGTTTGGGTATAAATATGAAGGGTTTATAGCCTGGTGACAAATCTTGAAATTAAGTAACTACAGAAGATGATACGGAAGATCCAAAAGAGTGTGATCTGTGAGCTTGTGATGAGATACCAGTTAAACTTTGGACAAGTGACAGTGATATACAGGAACCAAATATCACATGTTCAGCTTATACTCAGGTCAGGCTGCTTCTTTACATTAAGTAGCTTTTTCACACAATAGGAAAGAGAGGCCTGAATTAGGCACACCTAGTATTTTTATCTAATTTACCTTGAGTTTCATGAGATTTTTCTCCTTTCAAGTATAGGCGCTTATTTTAGTAGATACTCATCCCATTCAACAAATATTTATTGAGTGCCTATATGTACTAGACATTTCCAGGTGTTGGGGGTACAAAGAAAAATTATAAAACATCATAAAACTTTATTATTTTATAATTTGAAATATATTCAATGCAATTTGGATACCAAGGTTACATTGTATATTTAAAAATTTATTACTTAAGATATAACACAATACTAAAAATTTTATTATTAAAATATAACACAATGCTTAAAAATACTATAAAAAGGTTAAATGAGTTGGCGTATCATATCTTGAGAACTACTTGGGAAGATATGTCTCTCATAAACAATCTGGGTTCTACTTTGGCTTAGTATTGTTTTGAAACATTAACTTTTTATATTCTCAGATACAAAATGATACAAATTCCTTCAAAAGCAATTGAGGTAGAAATGATACTAGATTACGTGAGTGCCAGTATTCTGAAGTGGGCAGCACTTTTCTTACTGTCCAAGGAGCTCATTCACAGAAGATGGATGGGAATTCATAATACCAAGTTTACAAAAAAGAATGAAAACTAGTTTCTATAGCTTTTCACATCACCTTTTTGTCTTCCATTAAATAAAATTTTCATTTGTTAGATAGGATTCAGGCAGGACCATTACTGAAGATAGACACAGTTCACTGAGGATAAGATTACACATCTGATTTCTCACACACTGGGTCAGGAGAATCTGAAGTTGTTGCCTTGTATCTCTAGGGGAAGGCTCAAGTGAAGTTTCCAAGCAGTCCCAGTTCCTGTTTTATGGGGCTTCCAAGGGAGGAGTCAGGAAGAACCAAAGGAAATAAGATATAGAGTAGCACTGTTGAACTTTCTGCAATGATGGAAATGTTCTATATATGTACTGTCCAATATGGTAGCCACAAGTCACATATAGCTAGAGTACTTGAAATGCGGCTAGCTGTGACTGAGGAACTGAAATTTAAATTTTGATTAATTTTAACTTATTTAAATAGTCACCATGTGGTAGTGGCTACTGTATGGGACAGCACAGATCTAGAGAGATAAAAATCTAAATTGGAGGTCTTAAAATACTAATGAATGTAGGCAAGGTAGGTGCTCTTAAAGGATAAATGCTTACTGAAAGGTCTGTTGCTTTGCTAACACCAGAGGTTAAATCCATGCAGGAGAAAACCTAAATGTGGTTTACAAGCCCGTGCAATTTCAGCGCATACAATTAAAGGCTGTAAGAATTATATAAGGTAACAACTCTGGCCTTGTGATCCTTGGGAAACCACAAATAATTTTCAGGTTGACTGTACAAGCTTAGGTAAACACTTGTTTGGGAAACCTTCTAATGACAATGTGATTCTTTTCCTCCCAACATCAGGACAATTAGAATCACTCCTAGTCTCTTCTTCTGTGGCTAAATGTGTGGCCTGGGTCACACTGCTAGCTACTTCACAGTTCCATTCTAGTCTCAAACCAGGAAGTCAATGCTTTGAGACATCTGGCAGGATTTCCTGAGGCTTATTATCTAGAGTGCAAAGATCTGCTTAGCCACATTCCACAGTCTTCCAAAGGTTTCTCCAGAAGAAGTGGGAAAATAAAAAAAGAAAGCAATAAACTTTAGGGACACAAAAGAGCCAGGTTCTGAGTGCGGTATGATACCTTTAATTATAGGATGCAAAGTGCTGCTAAAGCCAAAGGTGTATGATTATAAAAGGTTCTGTTCTGAGTTAACAAAAAATCAATTCCCTCCCACCCTGCCCTTTTAACTCAGAAGAAGGAAAAAGGAAGGAAAACATTTGGTAAAAGCAAGGTGTAAGGCCATGAATAAATATAAGAGAGTAGAGTTAAAGTGGGCTCTCTCTGAACCCAAGATCTACTGGTGCACTATCACAAAGGATACTGTGCCCTAGAATCAGCAAAGTGAATCATTACTGCTTAAAATAAAGTTAACTACAAAGATAACACAGCTTTTTATTCTTGGAGATATAAGTTTAAGTCATTTGTATTTAAATCATTTAAATCATTTATATTCATTACCATTTAAGGATGAGAGGAAGGTAAGGAACAGTGATAAATTAGGAACACAACCAAAGACATTCACTAATCATTTTCATCTCTCAAGACTGTATGGCTAAGATACTTTAAGAGTAGAATAGTGTCAGATGTTTTTGTAGTAACTCAAAAGGCAACTGGAATAGTTATTTAAAAAGGAGTTTTCTCATCCTTCCTTTTCTGGTACCATACCTGTCATTAGAAGAGAAATCCATTCCTAGGACGATGCTTTCTTCAGTGTCTTGTCTACCATTAGTTGAAACCACTACCATATAGCGTGTTCTATTCTGGTAAGTACTTTCTAGTCTTACAGCCTGGAAGTTAACAGACAACAGATATATTAGGAAATTTAGAAGGTCAGTTTTAGATCATTCAACCTCTTTTTACATCAGCATCTTAAAGCATGCTCAGGAAGACTTAAATTCAAATTCCAGCTCATGTATTAACTATGAAACCGTCAGTAAGTTACTAAATTAATTGGAGGGAGATATAATAATACCTATCCCACTGGATTATAAGAATCATATGGAATAGTGCATGTTTATAAAGCACAGTGCTTGTCATATAGTACAAGCTCAACAAATACTGGCTACTAGCATAATTTATAATAATAACAACTACCAGGGCATGTTCTAAAGATTGAAAGAGGGAAATGTGAGATATATGAACGTGAGCATTAGACTCACAGATGCAAGTCCCACAAATAATTATGATCAAAGCAAGCCATTAATATATGAGGAGTATACTCTGTTGAAATCTTACAGATTATACACTGCAAGATTTTCTTCTTCAGTTTCAGTGATAAAGAAATTGCTTTTTTCAGAGACTTATATTATTTTTTTGTCAAAAACTTTTTATTTATTGCTTGTTTGTAATATTTTAAAAGGGCCTTCCAAAAATTTGAATATGGGCAGGGTGTTAACTGATATTAAGGATTTACTGTTAGTGTTATAATGGCATTGTAGTTATGCCTTTTTCTTAAGTATCTGGAGTAAAATGACATGATATCCAAGTTTTACTTCAAAATATTCCAACAATGGGAAGCAACCAAGATGTCCTTCAGTAGGTGAATGGATAAACTAAATACATCCAGACAATGGAATATTATTCAACACTAAAAAGAAATGAGCTATAAGGCCATGAAAACACATGAAGGAATATTAAATGCATATTACTTTGTGAAAGAAGCCAATCTAAAGAGGCTACATATTATATGATTCCAACCATATGACATTCTGGAAAAGGGAAAACTATGAAGTCAGTAAAAAGATCAGTAGTTGCCAGGGTGCAGGGGAGCACAGAAGTTTTTAGAGCAGTGAAACTACTCTGTATGATACCAAAGTGATAGGTACATGTCATTTTATGTTTGTCAAAACCCACAGAATGTACAATACCAAGACTGAACCCTAATGTAAACTATGGACTTTGAGTAATAATGATGTGTCAATGTAGGGCCATCAGTTGTAACAAATGTACAACTGGTGGTCTCTCACTCTCTCTCAAAAAAAATAAATAAAATCTTTAAAAGAAAGGAAGGAAGGAGGAAGGAAGGAAGGAAGGAAGGAAGGAAGGAAGAAGGAAGGAATAAAAAATTCTGCAATGCTGAGAATGGACCTGAGGTTTCAAATTTCCTTTTAGGCTTCAAGATTCAAGGTTAAGAAATTAAAATTTTAAGAGCCATAGCATAAAGAAAAACCTAATACCCACCTGGGTTAGAGGTTTATCTCATAGTCCTGTGCTAGGAAGAAGATTGATAAAAATCTAATCATCTAATTTTTTTTAAAAAAGATTTTATTTATTTATTTGACAGAGAGAGAGTTAGCGAGAGCAGGAACACAAGCAGGGGGAGTGGGAGAGGGAGAAGCAGGCTTCCCGCTGAGCAGGGAGACCGATGCGGGGCTCAATCCCAGGACCCCGGGATCATGACCCAAGCCGAAGGCAGATGCTTAACGACTGAGCCACCCAGGCGCTCCTCTAATAATCTAATTCATGAAGTTAATCAGAGAAATGTAATTTAAAATGGCAGTTTGTACATAATACCCTAATATTAGAATTGGCAGCAATTTCAGTGTTTCCTCAGTCTCCAAAATTTACATGGAATAGATGACTGAAATAAGGCAATAATTCAGGTGCATTTGATTAACTCCAGTTCTCACTGAAAAGGATACCACTGAAGTTTATTCTAATTATCCAGCCAAAACAATATTTTGAATTTTAAAACTTCGCAACAATAGCAACTGAGAAAATTATTCCAAGAAAGTCCATTTATTGCCTAAATTTGGATCCTATTACAAGTGTCAGGTGAACTCGACTCAGCAATCTGAGGACTTAGATAGGTCTGAGAAGTCACCTGCCTCTGCTTTATTTCTGATAAGAACCCATCCTGTTTGCAAAGCTCATCTACCAATGAGTGATATTAAAACTTCTCTCAGTAACTAATTTAAATGTTTATAATCTGATTACAAGCAGTTCACAAATACCACCTGATAAAATAACTTCTGTCCTTAGCATCATCCAACATCAAGAAATACTATTTCTTAAGCTTACACTGCACCTTTGCCTTTAATTTCTTTTCACCAAGAGTCTTACATCATGCCACTGCATGCAGTGTTTATCCTCAAGGAAGCCACATTACAACGTCCCAATGTCTAGACAGGCAGCTCACCCAATCCATCAGAGAGAAAGGTTTCAAAGTATGTAAATATTAAATGCTAGCCAAAAGAACAAAGCAAAGTCATTATCTAAAATTAAAACAGACTTCAGATATGACACTAATAAACTAAAGAACACTGTTTTCAAAAGAAATAGAGCTTGAGGGAGTCTCAGGATTTTATTTTTTTAGTTTATCTCTATGAAATTCTTAAGTTAAAAAAAATCTATGTATTATATTCGGTGTAGCCATTAAAAACAGATTTATTTGTTGACATGGAAAGATATCCAAAATAAAGTGTGAAGAAAGCAGGTTGTAAGTCAGCATTTATGCTTTTATCTCATTTTTGTAAAAAAAAAAAAAAAAAAAGTGCTGACGTATACTCTTCCCCATTCAATTCTGAGCTCAAATCAACTGTAGAAAGCTTCATAGTTATAAAGATCGGTAGTAAAACCTTTTCATCATTGCTCAAAACAGATTAGCCTTTCGTATATACACATTTCCGCCAATTTCATTCGTCCACGAGCAAGTCCTCAGTTATCCACTTTTTAAACACACACAAACACCCCTCCTCACCCCCAGACATGTCTTGTTGTTTTAATGATTTTATTTATTTATTTATTTGAGAGAAAGAGAGAATACAGGTGGGGGGAGAAGGAGAGGGAGAAGGACAAGCAGACTCCACGCTGAGTGTGGAGCCTGATGTGGGGCTCAATCCTATAACCTGGAGATCACGACCTGAGCTGCTTAACACTGAGCCACCCAGGCTCCCCAAGTCTTATTGTTTTAAATTACTTCATACTTTTACTTCTCAGAACTACAGAGATCAATCAGGGAGACTAGTAGGTCTTCTGATACTCAGATTTGGCTATTTTTATTATTGATCCACTTCAGTAAGAGCAGAGGTCAGAGAATCTGACATACTCTCACACACACACACACACACACACACACACACACACACACACACACAC
>NW_022589743.1:22169442-22308149 GCF_004348235.1 Phoca vitulina
ACACACACACACACACACACACACACACACACACACACACACACACATACACGAAAGACTGGAAGGATGCTTATCCAAACTGCTAAGAATGGTTTTCTCAGAATATAGGATACAAAGTGATTTTTACTTTCTTCCTTACACCTTCCTGTATTCTATGATTTTTAAAAATTTTATATTTAGAAAAAAATAAACCCATTTTCATTTTGGGAAACTATCAATGTACTATAAAAAACAAAGCCTAAAAAGTCCTTCTTTTCTTTTCTTTTCTTTTTTTTTTTTTAAAGGTTTTTATTTATTTGACAGAGAGGGAACACAAGCAGGGGGAGTGGGAGAGGGAGAAGCAGGCTTCCCACTGAGCAGGGAGCCCGATGCGGGGCTCGATCCCAGGACCCTGGGACCATGACCTGAGCCGAAGGCAGACACTTAACGACTGAGCCACTCAGGCGCCCCAAAAGTCCTTATTTTCTTAAACTCTCCTGCAAAATACTCAAAAACATCTTGTGCCTTATCAGCACCATAACTCTAGTTAAGAATATTAAAGTTACTTCAAATGTTAGGAAAGTTTTTCATTTTCTAGTCTATTTTTTTTTTATTGAATGGGTATTGGGTAATGTGCAAGAGTATTAAAAAAACACGGTCTTCATTTTACCAGCTACAGTTTTCGTAAATACTGAAGTTAATGCTTGGGACTGTATTTGGAATGCAGAGTTTCCCTGGAGGAAAAAATGGTTTACTCTTATTTTCAATGCTAAAGCAAAGTGTGGGATTTGGTGCCACTATCTGTTGTTGGGTTATTAAAAAAATAAAGGCAGGACTTTCAGTTGACTATCAAACTTTTAACCTTATGTACAAGCCCCAGGATGAGAATTTTAGCATTCCAAATTTAACTCAAAACAAAAGGCCTTGCTTTGAGTCTACAAATGCTCCTTTCAGTTAGAAAAGTGCTAATTTGTCCAAAGTCACACAATGTATTCACTCATTTTCTTGAAGATGACTCATTCAATAATCTGAAACATAATGACTATGTGTTTGTAACAATTCAAAACAACTGTAAAATGGCTTGTCATTTAAAATGAATTAATTCAGAGGCATCAGTTATATTTTCTGAATTTATATTTTATAAATGTAAAGCAGGTAAAGCTGCATATATTAGCAGGCCAAGAAAAAAAGTTAATTTCCAACTCTCCCTTCCCTAACTGCTTCCTTAATGTTCTCCTGTGGTTAAAATTATTTTAACGTTTAGAAGTGCAATCTAAATTCCAGAAGGTTATCAAGGAGAAAAAGATAAAGTGATGACAGACCTCAACTTTAACTCTACCAAACTACACAATTTTTGGAAACTATAAACATGTATCTGACAGACATCAAGTATGTGCAAGTGACCATTATTATGGGTTTTAGAGGAGATGTTCTCAAAGCGTGATTCCTGGATCAGCAGCATCAATATTGATGATTCACAGGAAAACTTGTTAAAAATGCAAATTATTACTGCCTCCCCCTCCCCAAATCAAACACTGTGGGTGGAATCCAGCAAAGGGGGACAGTTCAACAAAGCTCTGCAGGTGATTCTGATGTACTCTAAGGTTTGAGTATCACTGCTTCAGAATATTAATGCTGTAAAAACTGTAGACCACCTTTGTTCACTTATAAAGAAGTGTTTAAGATAGAAGTATATAAAAATATGGACAAGATTTACATAAATGTATGATGTGATTTTCAAATTAGAATATAAAATAATTATGTAAGGATTTCTTATTTCATATTCTTTAAATTTCAAAGGAAGTTCCTCACTCAACAAAAATTTGTGGCCATTTTAAGGTGACAGGCAGCATTTGAGAGAAAAAAAAATGACAGAATTTGAACACAGAATGACTAAGTGAATGAAAAATCAGTTAATTACCATAGAGTTCAGAGACCTGTTCATCAATTTTTTACAATCATTCTTGTATTATATTCATTCTCTCTCTTCCCGTTCAGAAAGCAGAGATCAGCCATTTGAATTTAACATGCCGAAAGAAACCCAATTTCCAAGTGACTACCCCAACCTAGAAGGGCCGATCATCACATGCTTAGATTACTGCAATAACTACCTAGTGGACCTCCATGACTTAAGATGGCTTCCTCCTCCCCACTATTCTGTATTAGCTTCTGAGGAATCTCTCTATCTTTTTTTTAGTAATCTCTATACCCAATGTGGGCCTCAAACTCACAATGCAGAGATCAAGAGTTGGATACTTCACTGACTGAGCAAGCCAGGTGCCCCTCTCTTAAATACTGTAGCTGTTCCACGTGATTCTTTGTTCCAAACCTTGTAACCTTTCACACTACTGCTTACTGAAAAGGTAGATGTACTACCTCCAAGTATTAATCCAGAGGGTCAGATAGGGAATACAAATGAGTGAAGTAGGCCATATGAATATTAAATGGGTAGAAATGCTCTTCACTTTTCATAAAGAAACATACTCATCCCATTTTTGTTTTCCTATTTTAATTAAATATTCTACTATAAGAAAACTAACAGTGAAGAAATGATGACAAATAGAGACACTTGGCTTTAGAGTCTAGGCGACAACAGGATATGTGGGGATTATGGTAAATTAAAAGCCTAGGCCATACCCAAGCCTGACCCTTTGGGTCTAGCAAGTTTTATCATGTGAGAATAAGGTCCCAGTGTTGCCAGAATTTTAGATTTTTGAAGACAAGCTCCAAGTATGGATTTTTATGTGAAATCATTCAACTTTAAAATTCTGGCTCGGGTGGCGCCTGGGTGGCTCAGTCGTTAAGTGTCTGCCTTCAGCTCAGGTCATGATCCCAGGGTCCTGGGATCGAGCCCCGCATCGGGCTCCCTGCTCCGCGGGAGGCCTGCTTCTCCCTCTCCCACTCCCCCTGCTTGTCTTCCTTCTCTCGCTGTGTCTCTCTCTGTCAAATAAATAAATAAAATTAAAAAAAAAATAAAATAAAATTCTGGCTCAGAGGGCACCTGGGTGGCTCAGTCAGTTAAGCATCTGCCTTCGGCTCAGGTCATGACCCTGGAATCCTGGGATTGAGTCCCGCATTGGGCTCCCTGCTCAGTGGGGAGTCTGCTTCTCCCTCTGCCCTTCACCCTGCTTGTGCTCTCTCTCTCTCGCTCTCTCTCTCAAATAAATAAAATCTTAAAAAAAAAAAATTCTGGCTCAGAGTGAAAACCACCACCACTGTGGTCCAAACAAAACATATCTGCTACTTAGAAAAAAAAAATATATATATCTGTTACTTTGAGTTCCCTAGTTTGGAGCATTAAATTCCTATTTGTCTGCCTTGTTTCCTGGTATCTTATCTTCCTTATAGTAACAATAATCCCCAGATTTGGGCAGCATTTTATTCTCTTCAATATGCTTTCATGTCCATTTGATCCTCTTGACTGTGAGAGGTAGAAAGAAGATGAGGAAGCAGGCTCAGGCAAGCTAAGTAACTTGTCCAACATCACATGATTAGTAAAAGCCTAAGCCCAGGTCTCCTTACTCTGAGACCAGCACAAATCCCTGGCCCTTTTACTCTTTCCTTGTCCCTTACATGTGCTTTTGTCTCAGTCAGGCCCTCATCTAGAAGGACGGTCTTCTTTCTTTCTGCCAATTTAAATTCATCATCTTTTAAGACCCAGCTCAAGCCCTACTGTATACATAAAACCTTTCTAACTAGGGCAAGTCTCAAAGTATTCTTTCTTCTGAACTTCAGTTGTTGTTATGGTCAGTAACTTACAAACTGGTGCTTATCAACAGCCTTGAATCATCAAATTATTTCACATCATTTCACATAGCTCATATCCCCAATGATATTCTAAGCTCTTTGATGGTGTGGACATGTTATTCTTTTTTGTTCCACATAGCTCCCAGCACTCTGTTGGGACATAAAAATGACTGCTTAATGTTTGCCATCTTAGACAGTCTTTTGAGTAAGAGTTATACTTACCAGCCTGATGTTATCTTCTGGGCGGAGTAATATGAACATTGCTTGGAGATGCTGTTGGAGATCACCTGGTGAAATTTATGAAACAAAAAATAATTATTCTCCACTGTAATGTCAATAGAGAGGATTCCTTCTACCTTAATAACCTGTGTAAAAGAAAGTCCTGGGTCACTGAAGGACTATAATTAGACATAGAAATTAAGTGTCTTAATATAATTATTATTAACTTTAAGTGGAAAGACAGAATGGTAGACTGCATCTCTATACATTCACTTTTAGCCTATACTACATTAAAATTTGCTTTATGTTTGTCCAATGGGAGGTGCACTTGAAACCAATCTCAGTTTTGTACTATCGTGGATGTTGATGAAAGCAATGGTGAGATCTGTTGGGCTGTGCTTTCAGGCCCACTGAAGGTAGCAAGGAGGGAATCCTGAAAATGGGGTGTGTGATGAATGCGTTTAGAATTACCTCTAACATTACAAAAAACTAACTATTTTGCCATTCTTTTTTCTGTAAATCTTTAGTTGCACTTAACCAAAGAAGATTTTTAGATTCCCCTTAGAATAATGTCAATGGTTTAAAATGATTTCCATATTAGTGGCTGATATTCAAGTAAGAGTACTCATTAAATATAGTGGGTCCCAAGAAATAAATATTCCACTGAACCTAATGTTAGGTCCTTTAACATGGCCAACCATTATTTGAATACACATTTGTTTCTACACATTCTCCAAAACTAAGTTGAATTTTTTTGTATTAAAGTATTATAGATTTCCTCATACTCCTTATTCTATATTAGAAAACATGGAACTTTGGCTAGTAGGAGATAATTAGATAACATACTGTTATAAATGATAACAATCTGAGAACAAAAAACTTCATTCATGCCCAACCAGGTCCAGCTCTTTTTTAAGAGTCTAAAGTGACTGACATAGCCACCTGATCACAGATGCCAGTGGATGCCTGTTCTCACATTCGTCTTGAAATCTACATACAAAATCTTCCTCCAGGTAACTTCAACTGTTAACAGTGAGATGAAATACTGATATGTGCAAGAAGTGGTGAGGGGCAGGAAGAAAGAAAAGTAGGTTAGCAAACAGATATTTGTTTAAAAGGTCAGCAAGTCTGAAAGCCTCTCCTTTTTTTCCCCGTTTCCTTTTCTTAAAGAATGGTTTTCTTGCCGCCCACCCCCCCACCTCCATTTCAATGCTGGCTTCTGACCAATTCCATTACTGCAGAATCTTTCAACTTTCAAAATTAAAAAGGAAAATCATCATGTTTGGCCAGGTCTGTTCTACCACATTTCAAACCCAGAGACACAATCTAAGTCTCATGTGTAAGAACCAGTATGGGCTCATAGGTATAAAACCAAGAGAAATGAAAACATATGTCCACACAAGAACTTACACATAAAGATTCACAGCAGCATTATTTGTAAGAGTCAAAAATTAGAAACAACTCAAATGTCTATCAACCGGTGAATGGAAAAATGAAATGTGGTACATCTATACACTAGAATATTATTTGGTCATAAAAAGGAATGAAGTACTGACACATACTATAATGTAAATGACCCTTGAAAACATTATGCTAAATGAAAGGAGCCTGTCTCAAAAGATCATTTATATAATTCCACTTATATGGAACACCCAGAATGGGCAAATCTATAGACAGAGAAATAGATTAGTGGTTGTTTAGGATTGGCAGGGAGGGTGGAGGATATAGGGAATGACTGCTAATGGGTAACTGGGTTTCTTCTGTGGGGTGATGAAAATGTTCTAAAATTACAGTGATGATAGTACAACTCTGTATATACTAAAAAACAACAACACTGAATGTATACTTTAAATGGGTAAATTAGGTGAATTACATGGTATGTGAATTATATCTCACTAGAACTGTTAAAAAAAAAAAAAAAAAAAAAGAACCAGTGTGGGGAGACAAAGTGTTAGCATAAACAATGAAGAGTGACTTAAGTTACATGTTATAATTGAGTTAAGCAGCTGAGGCTTTTTAAAAATTAAGATTCATTCTGTTCTATCAGTACAGATGACCCAAGGGAAGGATTTTTAGGATGGAGAACTTGTAGAGGACAACCATTTCTGGGTAAATAGTGGCCTAAGTCCCTACTCCAAGTGCTATTGGCCCAAAGATCCAGCTGGCTTCTTGAAAGGTCAGGCAAAAGTCAAGAAGCCCCATCCCTACTGTAAGGCTTCTTATGTGAGCTGGGAATGTGGAAACTCAGGTTTGTTGGTGGTGAAAAGTACTGTCGGTAAGCAAACTGGGTATTTGCTACTGGAAAACCTTAATTGATAAGTCACATAAGAATTCATTAGAGTATCTTTGTACCTTATTATTTTTCCAACACAAATTTATTGAACACTTACTACATATATAATGCATTCTGCTAAGTGCCAGAAAAATAGTGAAAGAAAAGTGATTATAGCACAGTACAATGCTTTCTTTCACTATTACAAGACTGTTGGAGAAACAGGGATGAGGTTGTCAGCCTTTTAGAACAAAACAAAAGAAACCAAGGAAGGAATGGTGTATGTGGAACTTTACCTGCATGCTTGTTGCGTCTGTGGCTAATTCTTGGTGCAGATGAGCCATTTCCCCGTGGTAGAAAAAGGGCAGCACCTTTGACAGTTAGAAAGCTCTCACTGATGCTATAAGGGAAAAAGTCAAAAGGAAACAGATTATTTAAGGAGGGAAATCAGAGTATGATGGAGATCCATTTTGGGATTATTCTCTCTCCCATCTTCCAAAGTCCCAATTTCATGGGATGAAGTAAAAATAAAATTAAGAGAGACCCTTTTATTTACACAGTCCTATCTACTCTAGACAGTTTTACTGAAGCAAAACCTACAATATTCTATATATATATATTACATGGTAGCAGTTAAGAATGAAGGCTCTGGAAACAAAAAAGAGAAAGGCTCTGGAGCCAGATTGCCTGGGTTTGAATCCTGGCTCTGCTACTTCTTACCTGAGTGAATTTTAGGGGGCCTAAATTTCCTTATCAGTAAAACAAAGGTAATAAAATGAAGCTGTTGTGAGGAATCAACAAGTATACAGTTTCTTAGAGTGGTGCCCTTGTGCAGAGGGATTTTTGAACTCAAAATACAACTAAGGTATAAAATTCTCAGTTTTACTTTAGAAGTACTCTAGAAATGAAGCTGGCAGACACATCTGAGAACACTTCAGTTGCTTTTAAAATTCCCAAAGCTCTACCATAAATTTAATTCTTAGTGTTTTATTTTTTTAATTTATTTTTTAATTCTTAGTGTTTTATTTATTTATTTATTTATTTTAAGATTTTATTTATTTATTCATGAGAGACAGAGAGAGGCAGAGGCAGAAGGAGAAGCAGGCTCCCCACGGAGCAGGGAGCCCAATGCGGGACTCGATCCCAGGACCCTGGGATCATGACCTGAGCCGAAGGCAGACGCTTAACCGACTGAGCCACCCAGGCGTCCCAATTCTTAGTGTTTTAAATGATTGCATTTTAAGGTACACAAACACAGGTTACACAAATACCAATGCTATAGAAACATCTTTGGATAAGCATAAAGGTATAAATGCCTAAACTGGAGGGAACTTGAAACCCTCATCTTAATTCTTTTTTTTTTTTTCTTTTTAAAGAGTTATTTATTTGAGAGAAAGCACACGCGTGAGTGGGGAGGGGGTGGTGGTGGATGAGGGAGGGGATCCTGGTGACCCTGAGATCATGACCTGAGCCGAAATCAAGAGTTGGGCACTCAACCAAGCCACGGAGGTGCCCCTCTTGTCTTAATTTTTTTTTTTTTTTTTAAGATTTACGTATTTGAGAAAGAGAGAAAAAGAGAGCGAGAGAACGAGCGCATGAGCATGGTGGGGAGGGGCAGAGGGAGAGAGAGAGAGAAACCCTAAGCAGACTCCACGCTGAGCGCAGAGCCTGACGTGGGGCTGGATCCCATGACCCTGAGATCATGACCCAAGCTGATACCAAGAGTCCGACATTCAACTGACTGTGCCACCCCTGGGTCTCTCATCTTAAATTTTTTTTTCTTTAATTAAAAAAAATATTTTATTTATTTGACAGAGAGAGAGATAGCGAGAGCAGGAACAGTGAAGCAGGGGGAGTGGGAGAGGGAGAAGCAGGCCTCCCGCGGAGCAGGGAGCCTGATGCGGGGCTCGATCCCAGGACCCTGGTATCATGACCTGAGCCGAAGGCAGACGCTTAACGACTGAGCCACCCAGGCGCCCCTCTCATCTTAATTCTTAAATGTAGTATTTCTAACTTGTGACATACAGATTGATTGGCAGCCATTTTTGTGTGTTTTAAAATAACTGGGAGCATAGTTAAAATTTTATACACCAAATGACTGCTATTGAATGTTGCAGGTGAGATGTGGTTATTTTTAGTTTACTTGAAATGACTAACTAAAGGGGGGAGAGGGAAGTAAATATCTGAAATTTGGAAAACACTAAACTTTTTGGTAAGAACTTTTAATTTTCATTTACATTTTCTTTAAGGATATAAAAGGTTGATACTGTATGTAGTTAAATTGACCCATAACCATCGGTGATCATGGGGCAGGTAACTATAGCCTGCAGAAAAAGTTATGATCTAGGAATTTAAAAAATAAGATCCTGAAGTTTTTGTTTAATTGCATCAATTTCTGTATTTATGTGAATTTATAAACTACAGTAAGTTTTGAATGAGATTAATCTTGTTTAATATAAGTAAATGTGTCTGTAGACTGTGATCTCTCCAAACTAAAAAGATTAGTACTTGGAATTGTGTTCTTTATGGTTATAGTGTTGGTAAAGCACTAATACACAGAAAATAAAGGAATTACACAGTGCAAAAAAAAAAAAAAAGAGTGCTGGGCGCCTGGGTGGCTCAGTTGGTTAAGTGACTGCCTTCGGCTTGGGTCATGATCCTGGAGTCCCTGGATCGAGTCCCGCATCGGGCTCCCTGCTCGGCAGGGAGTCTGCTTCTCCCTCTGACCCTCCCCCCTCTCATGTGCTTGCTCTCTCTCATTCTCTCTCTCTCAAATAAATAAATAAAAAATCTTTAAAAAAAAAAAAAAGAGTGCTGCCCTTAACAAATATTAGTTATTGTTACTGGGCCTATAATTATTAATAACAGTGTTTGATTAGTGTTCTAATCAGATGTAAATTATATTACAATACTTAGTTACAAATAACAGACCCAAAGTTTGCCCAAAAAATTTTGTTTAAAATACACACACACCATGCTGAAGTGTTACTCAAAATTTTACTTTCACTGACTTGCATTCCCACATGCAGTGAAAGGAGGACATAGGAAATGTGTTTAACCTATGGAGTTTGCCATGTTAATACCATCCTTCATGTAAATGACAGCTCAACAGAGGTGGAGATTTACTGTTCAGGATAGCAGTAATATAATTACTAGTGAATATCCACAGAAAACAGAAAATATATCCAAACTATTTCATACCAACAGACTAAGCCTTTTAAATGTTTAAATGTTATCCACAAACTCTGAAAAGGCTAGAACTTCTAAAACACTAATGGCAAAATTTAGAAACATATAATGGAATGGAGGGTTCCAAGTTTGCTTGTAAGTATGTTATGCAGAGTTAGCTAATGTATTGTAAATTACACTGCCTACTCAACATTTCCACTTGGAAATCCAATTGGCATCTCAAATTTACATTGCCAAAACAAAGCTCTTGAGTCCCTGCAAACCTGATCCCTAGTCTCATCCACCCAAATTGTTTGGGCCAAAATACTTGACAGTCATCCTTGGTTTCTCTTTTTCCCTGCAACAGTATGTATCCTAATCCAACAGCAAAACCTGGCTTTACTTCCAAATGTATCTTGAATCTGCCCACTTAGCTCCATTACCACTTGGACAATGTTCATGGCACCATCATTTTTCAAAACTAGCACCACTGTTAAAGGTTTTTTTTTTTTTTAGCTTTTTATTATAGAAAATTACAAATATAAACAGAAATAGAGGGGATAATATAATGAACTCCCATGTTCTCACACATTTCAGCTTTAATTCAAGTCCAATCTTTGTTTCTTCTACATCCTTACTCTCTTCACCTTGTCCCTGAAGTGAAACTAACCCCAGACATTCTATCAGCAAAAGGTCTCTTAACTGGTCTATCTGCAACCACTTCTGCACTGTGGCTATCCACTTACCAAAGAGCAACCAGAGGGATTTTATGTATCTAAAATACACGGATACACCACGTGCTTCCCTTTGTACTTACAAAGAAAAGCTGAAGTCTTTAGCTTAGACTTCAAGGCCTTGTAACATCCAATAATACATCATTTCTCTGATTTCTCCCCTTTTGTTCACTTGCTATAGTTGCACTGGTCTCTTTTGTTTCTTCTATATTTCAGGCCCCTTCTCAGGGCCTTTGTGCTTTTTCTTTTCTTCTATTTTTAAAAAATATTTTATTTATTTGAGAGAGAGCGCGCGCATGTGCGAGCACAAGTGGGGAAGGGGCAGAGGGAGAGGGAGAAGCAGACTCCCCGCTGAGCAGGGGGCCTGATGTGGAGACTTGATCCCAGGACCCTGGGATCACGAACTGAGCTGAAGGCAGACGCTCAACCAACTGAGCCACCCAGGCGTCCCATGCTTTTTATTTTTTACTTGGGATACTTTTTCTCCTGGCCTGTCACTATTTAAGTCACAGCTCCAGTATCATCACCTCTTCCCCATCCCAATCATACTCTATCTTGCTATTCTGTTTTGTTTCCTTCAGGATATATATCATATACTAAAAATTATGTTTATTTACTTGTATACTTGTATTTACTTGTATACTTTATTTACTTGTATACTTGACTGTGGTTATCTCCTTATGATAGCATATAAACTCAATGAAGAGCAAGCATTTTATTTTGCTCAGTACATAATCCTTAACATTGGAAATAGTGCCAAGCACATATTAGGTGCTCAACGGCTATTTAAGAAATGAATCAATTCAGCCCAGGATCCTTCCCACATGGTTCTATCGGTCCTGTTATTGCAGCAGGAATTGTAATTTAGGACAAGAAAGAAATTCTGTAATTTCACATGTAAAAAATAATTGTTACAGAACTCAATATATGTGGCAGATTAATGGATTGTAAATACAAATGTTTGATGATAAATTAATTGGCAAATAAAATTAAATCACCTCTATAATGTTGTCAGTCCAACGTTGACTCAATTTTATCCTTTAATTAAGTGGCATGAAGCTGATAAACTTTTGAGCTAACTTGCCAAACAGACTGGAACATGTCTTCTAAAAACAAACATAAGAATCCACGGATGCCACTTTAAAAATCTGCATTCTGGCTGGGAGGGGCTGCCTTTATTTTGTTTTGTTTTCATCTTTAAATAAAGCATTGTGCTCTTGTGGTCTGTTGCACAAGTCTTGTCTCTTGTTACGTTAGTGGTATGCACATGTCACCCTGCTGTGGGTCACTGTGTTTCACTCACATTACGGGAACCTAAAACAAAATGTCTTGAGTGACAGGATGAGTGGGGTACACCACAGACAGGAAATGAAATTCACACTTCTGCCAACACAGCAACTGTCTGCTTTACCAAATGAAAATATTTTAAAAATACAGACTAATATTCTACCTATTACCAAAGTTACAGCTGTGGGCACTTTGGTTTCCGGTAAGCAAAGTGGTCTCAACATCTACAAAAGAAGTATATTTGTAGAGAGCTTAAAACAACCAAGCATGCTTCAGTCATTCCTTTTGTGAGACAGAGGTAGTTTCTCTTAGACAAACACTAGTTTAAGAATAAACTTCCTGGTTTGATACATTTATTGTTGCTCATGCTTTAAAGCAAATCTAAGTGTGTTCTTTAAAATGTATGTAGTGCTTTCACACGGGGAGGGTTAGGGTGGGACCAAGGACCCTTGGTTAATTCAAAGCTACCTGGAAAATTCCTGATGGTAAAAGAAAGACCAGGAGTCAAACTCACATATAGTATAAGAGAAAAGATGCTTTTCTATTTGAATCATTTACACAAATCTCCATGAACTTTTCTGATAGAACAAAATGCACAGCAGATACAGCTGGGTCAGGAGACTGCCCTACTAGGTGCAGTACAGGTTTCCAGAGAGTCATGGCAGACACACTATGGTTGGTACAGTCAATTGTCTTTATTCTGTGGTCCCAGATTAGGACTCTCCAGTTATCATAAAAGTGGCATATACTGTTGGTTACAGGGGATCAGGAATAAAAGTGTGGCTGATTACAAAAATCCCTTATCATCACTGAATAAAAGTCAAAGCTCTATAAATGCTGTAAAAAATGGAATAGCAGTATGATGGTGTGGAAGTGAAAAAATAAAATTCACAACCAACAGGGTTAGGTGGTTCAAATTCAACTTGAAAATTAAATGCTTAATTTGTATATGAATAAAATTATATGTAAATTTAATCACATGTACTTCAGTATAAGGTAAAAGATTAGTATATTTTGCTAGAACAGCAAGAGATTCATTTATGTAAATATTGGTCTTTCTGAAAAAGCTTCCTGAAGATTCAATCAACATAGAGTTGGTCTCTACTTAAAAATATAGAGAGCAAGTGAAAACTTTTACACATTTTCTGAGTCGACCAATTCTGGACTAGAAACAGGACTTCTCCAGTAAATTTTATGGAGCCATCCATAGGTGATTACAGATGCTTGAATCAGACACAAACCCAAAAGCTTTCTCAGTCTAAAGATGGAGAGTATTTAGCTGCTTGATAAGAAAATGACACAGGATCATCTTGGTAAGAAAATGACACAGTGACAAATGAAGTTCTCCAGTCTTTATCAGAATACAATTGAAGATCACCTATTCCTCTCTTGCCATAAGATTGCTTGCTCAACAGAGAGAAAATCATTCCTAGTTAGACATATGAATAGCTAATAATAACTAACTTGACTGGATGCTTAGAGTACGCTGCGCACTAAGCTGAGCACTTGACATTATTTCATTTAATCTTCACAACAATCCTATGAAGTAGGTACTATTTTTTACCCCCAATTTACACGTTAAGAGACTGATGGACTCAAGAGATTCTACGTTATTTGCCCAAGATCACACAGCTGGTAATCCTCAGAGCAAGAATTCAAACCAAGATTTGACTTGAAAGTTCATGCTCTGGATCTCTCTCTACTATGCTGTTCTAGTTTTATGATATAGTTTAAGTAAAATGAAATACAATGTTTTCCCACAGAGCTTTCAACAGAATAGAATTTGAAAGTAGACTATGGGAGTGAAAGAAAAGGACTGAAATAAATCCAGATCTCAACTCTTCTCATGCCTTTTTTGTTTCCCTTATCAAGGCCACGAACAGAAAGACTATACTGAGGGGAATCAAGAACATCTGGCTGAGAGATGAATCCAGATGGGCTGGACAGTAGAGAAAAGAACAGTAACTTCTGTTGGGAATGACAGTAGCATTTCAGTCTTGAAAATGGAGGAAAGATGACTCTGCTTTAAATAGATTTGGGGAAGCACTCTGTGCCAATCTCTCCTGATCAAAATCACTTCCTAAAGCATGAAATTTGTTAACTGGCAGTTTATTCTCAGGCATAGTGTAGAGGAAAAGGTTAACTAATGGAAGAAAATACTTCACTGTTCTGAAGTTGGAATAATTTTTTTTTTTTTTAAGATTTTATTTACTGAGAGAGAGAGAGAGAGCATGAGAGAACACAAGAGCACACAAGCGGAGGGAGGGTCAGAGGGAGAGGGAGAAGCAGACTCCCCACTGAACAGGGAGCCAGACATGGGGCTTGATCCCAGGACCCTGAGATCATGACCTGAGCGAAGGCAGATGCTTAACTGACTGAGCCACCCAGGTGCCCCGAGGTTGGAATAATTTTTGAAGAATGTGGCCACCGTGATCATCCATGACCAGCAGAAAGGCCAAGGAAGCAAAAGAAAGCAACAACACACCAGGCCAAATTGCAGAGTATCAGTTGGATACACAGTCTTCTGTTTTACATACAACATACACGAAGAGATGGATCATTTACCATGGGAAGTTGGGTTTCAGAAAGTGGATGTAATACTTTTATTTGAATATTAAAATGGAGGAAGTAGATTCTCATGTTTATAGTATTTGCAATGTTTGGTATTTCTGTCAAAGCCAAAATTTATAGGTAAATTAGGTTTTACCTATAAATTGTACAAAGTGATATGGCTGCCATTTATGTAAAACTAAAAAACACTTAATCTGAACTGTTTGTTTTATTTTTTGTTTTGAGGAATATTCATCTAGGGGAAAGTTTCAAATATATTCTATCCTAACATTCTCCCTTTCTTGATACGTGCTCTCTGCTTATTTAGTTGTTTAATTTTCAGATTCAGGGCACTAGGTCAGCTTCTGCCAGTTCCTTAGGTGGAGAGGAATTCATGTCCCTACTCAGCGTGACCATACCATATAGAAAGGAAATTTCATAATAAAAAGCTTCAAATATCAGACCAGAGGCCAAAAGACTACAGAGCTATCAATAACAATACCTACTGAAAAGTTTGGCTAACTCCAAAAAACAGGAAGGAAACTGGCTGCAAAAGTCAAAAGCATATTTCCAAGTAGTGAGAAAAAGTTTGATTCTGTAACCCTAAAGGAACTTAGGGACTAGACACTAGTCTAGTCTAGTCTAGAACTTAGGGACTAGACACTAGTCTAGACTATAATGGGAGAATGTCTAAATCCAAATATCATACATACTCTTCTCTGTAATTAAACATTCCCCAATCCCATCCTCACCCCTACCATACATGGCCATACGCTCAAATGACAGTATTAGAACAGCAATCAATACCTGGAACCATCTCCCCCAAGGTATAAACTCCAGACACATGCCTGTGAATGCAGGCACTAGGATTATTTCTCTCCTCATAGGCAGACAAGCAGAGGCTGGGGTACATTAGTAGACAAGTTACTGGCAAAGTAGCTAAGAACTTAGGACTCCAGTTCTTACTCATTAACTATAACCATCAAACCATTTTAGTTCCAGCTAATCTTCCACTTAAACTTTCCTGTACAATGTCCAGCACAACTGCCCTCAGATGCAGCTGTTTGTTTTCCCCCTTTCCTACTTTTCTACAATCTAAGAAGAAAAGCAAAGGTCTATTTGTTTAAGGCTGAGGGAAAAACTCCTTCAGGACTATCCTGGTCTTTTCCCTATAAGCATACACAGAAGAAGAAACAAACCCAGAACATTCCTTTTGTTCATTTTGGATGCTCATTTACTTGGTAAGATCTTGTAATGATTCCATTTTGCCTCAAACATGTGCATCTTAGAAATGTTCAGATAGAATCATAATGTAGGAGCAATAATTTTACCACTGGCCATATAACTCAACCTTCCAATTTCCACAGATTGGGGTACATCTGAATTGACATTTGTTATTTTTGGCTGTCCAGCAATAGATATCTCCTTCCTAATCTCCCTCTGGTCTCTATTTGGGGAATCCCTCCAAATGTGCACGGTCTTGGTGGTCTCCAACTCTGGAACTGTAAGGGGTCTTGCAGGAACCTGGCATGTGGTTTAGGCCTGGACAGTTGGAAATTCTCCCCAAATCTTAAGACAAGTTACCCAAAGGAGTGGAGTAGAGATGGTGGGGGATGGTCACATTCACTGTGGGGAGAAAGGCAAGGTATAGACCAGTCTGTTCCTATTCCCTGGGCTTCCCTGAATGCCCTTGGCTCCTGCCTGTTCCCTAAGCCTCCTGTCCATTCGGTGAGCTCTGACTTCCTTCTAACAAATATTCTGGTTAAGATAGTTAAAATTCATTTCTGAGCTTGCAACAGAGAATCTGATATATCAATTGAAGTTCAAAGAATTCAATGACCTGTTGCAAGTCACACAGCTAGTTAGTTAGAACTCAGACTAAGCCCCACGTCATCTGACAGCCAGGGCAGCACTTTAACCCGTTATCCTGAGTTAGATGTTCCCACAACAGGACATACTGTGGGCCTAATAATTTGAAGCAACCAGCGGTTAAAAACACATCTGGTCAGTTCATCTAAAGAGAACAAAGACAGGATTTTACTGCAAAGCCTGGTGTGATATTTGTTCTATTTTTCACAGTATCCTGAAGACAAAGTTCAGGTTCCAGTGGGGAAAAGTTTAGACATATTCCAATGAGGCAAATACTTTCACGTTGTTTCTTAAAGTTGCTTCTTCCCCTTTTTCCTTTAATAAGTTTGATGACTATTAAACATTGTTTTAAAAAAAATATCAGAAACTAGATGCCAAAAACAAAAAGTTAGGAAGACCGTGGGGCTCAGGAAGGAGGGGAAAGAAAGCCTACATAAGAAAAGAAGTGGATGCAAAAGAAAAAGAGGGAGGACTCAATAAATAAAATCAGAAATGAAAGAGAAGTAACCGACACCACAGAAATATAAAGGATTATAAGAGACTAGTGTGAAAAATTATGTGCCAACAAACTGGACAACCTAGAAGAAATGGATACCTAAATGCCTAGAAACATACAATCTTCCAAAATGGAATCAGGGAGAAATAGAAAATCTGAGCAAACCAATTACTAGCAACAAAATTGAATTGGCAATAAAAAAACTCAAGTCCAGGACAAGTGGCTTCACAGGTGAATTCTACCAAACAGTTAAAGAGTTAATACCTATTCTTTTTTTTTTTTAAAGATTTTATTTATTTGAGAGAGAAAATGAGAGAGAGAGAGAGAGAGAGAGAGAGCACACGAGAGGGGGGACCGGGAGAGGGAGAAGCAGACTCCCTGCTGAGCAGGGAGCCCGATGCGGGACTCGATCCCTGGACTCCAGGATCATGACTTGAGCCGAAGGCAGTCACTTAACCAACTGAGCCACCCAGACGCCCTAGTTAATACCTATTCTTCTCAAACTATTCCAAACCACAGAAGAGGAAGGAAAACTTCCAAATTTATTCTATGAGGCCAGCACTACCCAGATACCAAAACCAAAGACACTACCAAAAAAGATAACTAAAGGCCAATAGCCCTGATGAACGTGGATGCAAAAATCCTCAACAAAATACCGGCAAACCGAATACAACAACATATTCAAAGGATCATTCATCATGATCAAGTGGGATTTTTTCTAGGATGGTTCAACATCTGTAAATCAATCAATATCATATATCACATTAACAAAATGATGGATAAAAACCATATGATCATCTCAATAGATGTAGAAAAAAGCATATGACAAAATTCAACATCTGTTCATGATAAAAACTCTCAACAAAGTAGGTTTAGAGGGAACATACCTCAATATAATAAAGGCCATATAGAGTGAGAATCTTGTTCTCAAGAAGGTCCTTCTCCAAGGAGAGGAGAAAGGGCCTCAGCTCAAAGGAGCCCATTTCCTTTACAGGCTGAATTAACAAAGCTTCTCAGTCCTGTGGCCCTAACCTCTGGACTTAAATACTTCTCTTTCAAAAAGGTAAAGCTTAAAAGCTGTTTGGACCAGAAAGTAAATGACCTGAACAGTTCTTTCTCAGTATTTAAATTGCCAGATGTATTGGTTACCAAGACATGACCAATATTACTTGAGACCAAAATTTTTTTTTTTAAATTTTTTTATTATGTTAATCCCCATACATTACATCATTAGTTTAAGATATAGTGTTCCATGATTCATTGTTTGTGCATAACACCCAGTGCTCCATGCAGAACGTGCCCTCCTCAATACCCATCACCAGGCTAACCCATCCTCCCAACCCCCTCCCCTCTAGAACCCTCAGTTTGTTTTTCAGAGTCCATTGTCTCTCATAGTTCTTCTCCCCCTCCGATTTCCCCCCCCTCAATCCTCCCCCCCCGCCACAAAAAAAAAAAATTTTTCTTTCTTAACATATATTGCATTATTTGTTTAAGAGGTACAGATCTGAGATTCAACAGTCTTGCACAATTCACAGCGCTTACCAGAACACATACCCTCCCCAGTGTCCATCACCCAGTCACCCCCTACCTCCCCCCCCACCCCCCCCTCCAGCAACCCTCAGTTTGTTTCCTGAGATTAAGAATTCCTCATATCAGTGAGGACTTGAGACCAAATTTAAAATAGTTGGTGGGAATAAAAACAAGACAAAACAAAAGGATATTAACTCAGAAACTGTTCAGCATTTGAAAAGTCATTTCATTTGCATGATTCAACAAATGCCTTTCCAGGTATTTAAAACACACCTGCAGAAGGAATGCAAGCTGGGCTTTTAAGCACTTGGCCAAAATGTTGAACCCAAATCTGTTTTCAGATTTCTCCTTCACCCTAATGCAAAGCTGCTGCCTTTTTTTTTTTTTTTTTTAAGATTTTATTTATTTATTTTTGAGAAAGGGAGAGAGGGAGAGAAGGAGAGGGAGAGGGATTCCATTGTTCATATAGATGAACATCCAACAGTTTTGTCCCCAAATTTCTCATCCTCCTAATATTCAAAGACTTTTACCTGGACTCCATTTAGATTTCTAATTCTCAGAGTCCCTTTGGAAGGCATCAGATCTTGATGGACTTGATTTCAGAAACTAAATTCCCACTTTCTGACTATAATCCCCTCTCTTGTGACTCTCATGTGTTCACTCTCTTCACCACCCTCATGGCCACTTTATCCTATATATAGATGACTTCCGATTAGTTATCTATTGTTGAATAACAAATTACTCTAAAATGTAGAAGCTTAAAACAATAAAGATCCTTCATTATTTCACACAGTTTCTGTGGGTTAGGAATTCAGGAGCAGCTTAGCTGGGTGGTTCTGGCTCAGGGTCTCTTACCAGGATGCAGCAGGCATCTGAAGCCCTGAATAGGACTGAAAGATCTGCTTCTAAAATGGCTCTGTCAGATGGCTACCGATAGGAGACCTCAGTTCTTTGCTATGTAAACTTCTGTACTGTTCTACTTGAGTACTCTTATGACATGGCAGCTGTCTTTCCCCAGAGTAAGTGATCCAGAGAGAACAAGGCAGAAGTGCAATGTTTTATGATTTAACCTTGGAAGTTACACACTGTAATTTCTTTCTTTCTTTTTTTAAAGATTATTTATTTTTAAAGATTTCTTTTCTTTTCTTTTTTTAGAGAGAGAGAGAGAGTGAGTGAGTGTGTGTGCAAGCAGGGCGAGGGGCAGAGTGAGAGGGAGAGAAATCCTCAGACTCCCCGCTGAGCGCAGAGCCCCACGCAAGGGCTCAATTTCACGACCCCAAGACATGACCTGAGCCGAAATCGAGAATCCCATGCTCAGTTGACTGGCCCACCCAGGCGCCCCTACACACCATAATTTCTGCAACACGCTATTAGTTACACAGGTCAACCATATTTAACGTAGGAGGGAGACTACATAGGGATGTAAATACTGCAAGTCAAGAATCAATGGGAACCATCATGAAAGTGGGTTGCTACAACTTCCACACTGGTTCTGCGGCTCAGATCTATCACCAGAGCCTTAGACCTATACAATCAACTGTCTACTAGACAGCTTTTTGTTGATAACGATGACAACAACTTTACCATAATTTCATTATTTGTGAAAACTTGCAATCTGGGGGCGCCTGAGTGGCTCAGTCATTAAGCGTCTGCCTTCGGCTCGGGTCATGATCCCAGGGTCCTGGGATCGAGCCCCACATCAGGCTCCCTGCTCGGTGGGAAGCCTGCTTCTCCCTCTCCCACTCCCTCTGCTTGTGTTCCCTCTTTCGCTGTGTCTCTCTCTGTCAAATAAATAAATAAAATCTTTAAAAACAAAAAAACTTGCAATCTGGTACAATGGCATATCCATCAAAATGTTCTCTCTGGTTCCAAGCATCATAAAATAAAGAAGATGTTGTAATTATCATTTATTGAATACACACCCTGTGTCAGGCATGATTTTACATCACTATCTCACAACAACTCTATGAAAGGAAGTCATTCTTCCCATTTCATAGATGAAGAAACATCGATGAGAGTAACTTGCCTAAGCTTACCAATTACACAATCAGTAGGGTAGAGCAGGGATAAAAATTTAGACTTACTTCCAAGTTTTTTGTTTTTGTTTTTTTAAAGTTCCATTCCATGGCCTCTTTAGCAGTTTGAGTTCTTTGCTTGTTCTGTACAATGCAGTCCCATTGCAGCCTACCCACCAGGGTAGCAACTGGGTTGAGAATTCTCAAACATCAGAAAACCAAGGGTTTATTTGTTTGTTTGTTTCTTTTTAATTTGAGTCAGTTCAGAGTTCAGTGCTACTTTATTGCAGTCTTACAAGTAATTCTCAAAACTCCCTGGCCACAAACATTTAATACAGTCTGTAGAACACTAGTCTGTCAATTTTCCTTATCAAACCATTTCTCCTAGAGTTGTTATCTACCTTAGTAGGCTAAGAAAATGAAATAATTTGCAACAGACACTCTTAAAAGTCCCTCAAAAATATATTTTTTAAAGATTTTATCTTTTTAAGTAATCTCTGCACCCAATGTGGGGCTCAAACTCACAACGCTGAGATCAAGGGTCTCATGCTCTTCCAACTGAGCCAGCCAGGTGCCCCAAAAATAATAATTCTTAAATATCAAACAAAGGGGAATAGAGAAAGGCATGGCAAAGTTTGAATGGCTTTTAAATCTATTGCCTGGTTTTCTTTATCACTGCACTGACTTTAAAGTCCTTGGGCAAATCCTTATTTTCATAACTATTTTAATGCGTATTACAGATCCCCTTGGCCATGTACTAACACACAATGAAATCCAGGAGGAACACTGTTGCCAGTGTTCTGACACTTAAAAAACAGTTAACTTTTGTAAAATAGTGATGATGATGATGATGATGGAGGAAGAGGAGAAGGAAGAGAAAACAAAAACAAATAGCAAAAGGCAAAGTTCAAAGGACAATTTAAGGAGTTGTCAAAGAAAAGGAAAAGGAAAAAGAGAAAGCAAGTAGCAGTCTGAGGCCTTAATTAGCTCACAGTTTTTAACCAGTCCAATGTTCCTTGCTTCCTACTTTCTTCCTCCTTAATCATTACAGACTCACCATAGAATTGCACCACCAGTAGAGATGAAAAGTTTACCCCACTGGTTCCTCGCAAATTTAATTTGTTGAGCTTTCTTGATGCCTGATCTAATGTTTAATAATTAATTTTTCAAATTTACTAAATGCACATTTTAGATCAATTTATGAAGAAGCAATGACCCAAAGCACTTTCTTCCCTATTTTCCAAATACTATTCATAAGAAATCAGAGAGCTAGAGACAAAGAGTTCACACAGTAGTATTTTGCAATACTCTAGAGTGCAATGTGAAGCAATGAGAATTCCAAACATTTTAGTTAGGATTTGGAAAAAAAGAAAAATATTCCAATCAAAATGATCCAAGTGTAAATTTCAATTTCATATGTTTCCGGGTGCCTGGCTGGCTCAGTCAGTGAAGCATGTGATTCTTGATCTTGGGGTTGTGAGTTTGAGCCCCATGTTGGGTGTAGAGATTACTTAAAAAAAAAAAAAAAGTCACATATTTGCTCCAGTGTAGCAACAGATATTGTAGTACAATCCCATACCTAGATTACTTTTAGGTCCTGGTTGAACTAGGTCCTATAAACTCCCAAATGGCAACTCAAGACACAGGAAAACATAAGGAACAAAAGGAAATGACTTTAACTGCCAAAGGGAAAATTTTTGTACAATGACTGGAAGGAGAGCTGCAATCCTAATCCTACCATTTTCTCACATGGTAGCAGACAGCTAGTGAGGCTGTATGAGTTTTGCAGACTTGCTTAGTCATCGGAGGACCCTACACTAACCCCAGAGATTCATCCTTTAAATATCTAAGCACAGGGGACCACAGTTTCTAAAAGGAAGGTGGCTGAAGATATTCCATTTTAGCAAAACAAGAAGATATGCTCCATTTCATTCTTTTTTGTAAAACAAGAAAGGAAGAATAATGAGAGACATGGATATGGCCTTATCATTAGAGAACAAAAGGTCAGACAGCTTGATAAGGTAAACTACTAGTTACAAGTGAAGCATTGCTACCAACGGCACTAGTCAGGTGTTGGGAGAGTTGAGGCTTGCACACACAAAGGACAAAAGACATTTTTTTTCTTTTGGCTGCATGAATTCGTAAGTTTTATTTATATTTACTGTGAATACTGACATGTGGACTAATAAGTGTTTTCTATTTATGTTGCTTTTATTTTTCTATTTTCTGTCATCTATTAGGGTAAAAAATAATACATTCTATTTCTATTTTTACGTGCATATCTTAAAACCTTAGTAAGTATATTTAATGCAGCAAATCAATAGTTTTACATTGTAGACACGTTTTTTTCCTAAATAAGGCTGTCCTGGAGTGGGCCCAGTAATGTGCCTTAAAAATCAATGTAATTTAAAATACCAGTTTTTAAGTGTTAAGGAAATTAAAAATCCTACACATACATATATGTCTTACTTTTAAAAATAAAGGTTAGGTCTCAGCCATACTCTAAAAACTAGAATACCTGGGTGTAGGAAAGGAAAATAAAAAGTAGAACTCACTGACAAAATGCTGATAAAATCGCAATGCCCTTTTGGTAACTCAAGACCCAAAACCAAATTATGCTAGAGTCAGGAAAAAAAAAATAAGGAAGTAGCTGTATTTCAAATTACCTGAACTTCTGCTTAAGAGAAAGGCCATAACCATGCAAAAAAGCCGTGCATGTGAAGAACGGGAAGGTAATAAGGCAGGAGTGGAAATGGCTATTAGCAAAGGAAGGTGACATTGTGGGTGATAGTTTTCTTTTTTTGCAAATTTCTCTTTAATGATGTTGTTATATACTGTGTTTTCAATTTCTAAAAAGGACCCTCCCCCCACCCCCAAAAAGAGCAGTACAGGAAAACACACCGTGGGAACGGAGTCAAGCACACAGATGTTCTGCGTAAGCTGCTTTTCAGAGACATCTGCCTTTGTGCAAGACTTGAAAAAGTAAAGCTGTTGTCAACAAGTTCTCCAAAGTGAGGAGGGGTGGGGCCTGAGAGAAAGTGAGCTGTGAAGAAACCAACAATTAGAACCCTAAGGGCTGAGAAACACATAGTTTCTTAGATGAAGTTCCTCATTTATGAGCCACTTCTCTGCCCAAATGCTTTGCCGTCAGCAAAGTCTGCTACTCAAACAAGGAGGACTCAAGCTGCCCATGTGTCTCCTCCGCTCCAGTGATTGAGGCTCTCAGTCAGTGCCACTCAGCTCTTTGCAGGGGCTGCCTATCTCTGTGCTAAGAGAGATAGGGCACAATCTCCCATGGAAAAATCTGAGTGGGAAGCAAGATGCCTTACTCCTCCCTTCTTGTTCCAACTCCAAATAAAAATGCTTATTATGTACAAAAGAATTCATGTAAAAGCAAAGATAATAAATACGTTTATCTGTTCTATTGTCTTGCTTTTATTTATTAAACTTTATTCTGTTTAGCAAGATGAATACTCCTAGGTCTGTATTGTTCACTTTCCCGTGTAAGGCAATGGAGGGCGAGTGCCTTCGCCCTGCTTTACGTAGTGCCCAGTCTAATGCCACAGACAGAGTGTTTAGTAAATGTGATCTGCAAATGACAACAGGGACGGTGCTGAAGACTCAAGCGCACTTTGGAGGACAATACAGTGTGAAAGTCACTATGTAAAACCCCTTTTCTGGTGCTCACATAGCAAATGCCTAAGCCCACGTGTCTGCAACACAGACTACAGGAAAAGGCTGCCTACTTGTTGTTTGCAGCCTTCAATCATGCCTGATGTGAGTGGGGAACTTCTACTAACAAAATAACTTTCAACTTGCTTGCAAAGTTCTCACAAAGTTCTATTTAGCATTCAGTTTTGAACTTCCCTTTTCTGAGAAGTTGGGTGTGTTACGTGGGTTACTGTCCTACATTTGCCTTCTGGGCAAGTTAACTGCAAAAGATTCGAGACACCCCTTATTCAGGCACAGGAGCCTCTTCTAGGTCCTATAAAAGCTCCACTTACTGCTAACATGACAATGGAGCTGATAATTTGTAGGTTTATATAAATTTGTTAGGATAAAGCTACCTAAACTGCTAATATAACCTCACTATATTGTGCAAAGTAGAGGAAGGGCCGCAATAAAGATGGGGAGAGGTAAGCAGGGCACAGAACTGAAAGGTCTTACACAACTTGCCAAATAATTTAGACTTTATTCTGAAGATAACAGAGATCCAAAGTTTGCATTTCCGGAAAGATTTCTCCAACTACAGCAAGGAGAATGGATTGGAAAGCGTTAAAACTTAGAAAAAGGGAGGGCGCCTGGGTGGGTCAGTTGGTTAAGCGACTGCCTTCAGCTCAGGTCATGATCCTGGAGTCCCCGGATCAAGTCCCGCAGTCCCGCAGTCCCACAGTCCCACAGTCCCGCATCAGCCTCCCTGCTCAGCAGGGAGTCTGCTTCTCCCTCTGACCCCCCTCTCATGCTCTATCTCATTCTCTCTCTCAAATAAATAAATAAATAAAATCTTAAAAAAAAAAAAAAACTTAGAAAAAGGGAGATAGATGTTACTTTCGTATTCCAGGTGAGAAAGAAGGGTGGTTTGATCGGAGCAAATGGGAATGAAGAGTAGATGATATCTTGGGGATAGCTGTCTAGCTTACTTTCTGGTACAGATGGAAAATTTGTTCCATAAAGAAATTCAAATTGTCAGAAGAACCTGAGAGAGAAAAGCTTTGATATGCGCAAATTCCTTGCACTCAAAGAATGTCTTTTTCTTTGTACCTCCTGGCTCTTCAGACAGATCATTTTTTCCCTTTAACAAATTCCAATGCTTTAAGACTCTCACCCAGGAGGGTCAAAGAAAGAAGTGTATTTACATGGCTATTAGCTTTCATACCACCTGCTCTGTCCAAACTTTTCTCAAACTAGGTTTCTTTCTCTTAAGTTATACTTTGTTAACCCTCAGATTTTGAGATAAAATCTGCCTTACCCTACCTATCTGCCAGCTGACAGCCAATCATCCTGGACAAGTCCAAGAACCTTGCAGGCAATTCCTCCTCGTGTCACTTTGTTATCACACACGTCTGCATCCTTTCCTGCCAGGCACCAAACTTCCAGCATCAAGGAGGAACAGCTGAGGAGAATGTTTTACACAAAGCACTTCCCTCCTTCCTTCCTCCCCAGGCAACGGATATGACAATATGCTGATGATACAGTGAGGGCTTAAGTTAAATTAAAGACAATGAAGCTAAGTTCTGGAACCAGCATTTTAAACCATTCATAAAAGACAGCAAACTTACTCAGTTGTCTGAACATAGTAACAAGCAAAAGATTATCAGAAACCTGAAGCTAGCTTCCATCAAAGGCAGGCAAGTGAATTTTATAAAATCATTTGTTTTACATCAGAATAGGACATTAGTGAAGAACTGCTAAGCGAGTAGTGCTAAATCTCCTTGGTTCTCAGCTAAATACCTGTTATTAAAAACTATCTATTAAAAGACAGTTCTCATAGATAATTTCCCCACCTCTAAAATCAGTGCTTGTGTAAAACACAGCTGTTGGAGAATTTTAAAAGAATTTATATTACAGATGAACCACATACAGGCTATCCAGAAGAAAGGACTGGGTAAGTCTGGGGAGTAAGACTTGATTCAATATGTATCTAAACCACAGTGCAGCTGCCATGTTATAATAGGCAACTATCTTTGCTTCCTACTTCTCGTCTACAAATGAGATCATAACAGTAAACAAGATGTTTGAGTGAAACAGGATGGGAAATATGATAAGATAGCTATATCAAACCTTTCCACAAATAGACTTCCAGTTCTCAGATCACATTTTCACTGACTTGGGGGAAGCAGTAAGCAGTAGGTGCACACTTGGCAAGGACTCAACTGTCCAGAGTTTTCTAATCTCACTTTACCTATGGCTGAATGCCTTTGAGTCCATTTTAGGCAGATTCTCTATTTACAAAAGAAGTTAGTATCTCACCTCTTGCAGGGAAACATGCAAAGGTAGAGAGAAAAGCATGGAACTGACAGGTGGCCTGGAATTCTTGTTCTGTCACTAATGAATCATACTAATCTGAGGTGAGACAACTGGCTCTCAACTTCCTGATATAACATTATAAACTCCCCAAGTTTATCATTTTTAAGAGATTTTCACTACGAACCTTAAAAGCACTCCATTGCTTCAAGATGAAATCATCACCATATTTCAAGAGTTATTAAACAATTAAAAAAATACAACTAGGTTTTTATAGCAGAAGAGATAAATCTCAAAGAATGCTCTAAAAAGTTATGTCACAATGTGACGGACTATTCTGCAAATGTGACTTAAATCCTATTGGTTCCTGTTCAGTAACCAAACAGTTAATTTGTTTACTGAATTCAAGCTTCCACTGGAAAATCTTTCTGCAAATCTTTCTCCTAGCCCTCCCCAAGCCCAGTGTTGGCTAATTAAGGAAAAAAAAAAAAAAGGATAGGAAGACTGCCTGGGTTGTTTTACACTCTTAAAGGAGGGTAATGGATGGCTGCTTGAGCTAAAGGGTGGTATACTGCACTGGCCATATTACTGATTCATTTAGTCCTCTAGAAAATCATTGTACTTCTCTTTATCTGAATTTCTTCATCTGTAAAACAGGATTAGATATATCTACCCTGTCTCACATGCTTGGGGATAAAATATCCTTTCTTCTTAGTAGACAAAAGTTTCTGTAGGCTTTCTAGAAAGTAGCAAGTATTAGGACTATATAAATGCAAGTTATTATTCTAAAGTACATAAACCTTAGGCTTTACCTTTTACATCCTGAATAAACGTTAACTTTAGGTCAATTAAATAGAAAAAGAAATCACTCTTTAGGCATGTTTTCATATGGCATGAACTTCTGGCTTCTTTCTGAAGTGACTAACATTAGCTTTTAAAACAATTTATTGGTTTAGTGCAGAGAACTTTTTACTTAAGGAAGCTGAGCAGCTGGAAAGAGCACCTCAGCCTATAAGCATAACTAGATCAGTGTCCCTATTTCTTTAAATTTAATTGTAACACTAGTATTGAAGGCCAGCTAAGGTCATTCTACTGTCTCTCTACATATTGGCCAAGTCTACACCTCGCTATATTTAGGCAAGGTATGCCTACCCCATTAAAGACAGACTCAGACCTAGGTGTAGGATCACGGCAGTGGGGTTTTATTTCAGCTGAGAGGGGAGGACACTAACAAAAAAACTGTAATGATGCATTCCTTGGCAACCAATAGAACCACCAATGCTCAATTTTATTTCATTCTGAGCAGAGGTATAAGGTCTAGTATGTACAGAGCAATCTCTACCACAAACTCTGGCATAGTCATGACTAAAGCAAAACAGTGAATATCTTTTAGGTAACTCACTTGCCAGGACTGCCCGCCATGTCTTAGCCAGAGACAAAGAGCTGCCCAGGTCAACAGGGTAAAACATTGCAACAGTTTGGTCTCCTGGGAATTGGAACAAACAGGTTTTCAACCCAGGAATCACCATTATATCAAAACACCAGGGTCTGGCTGGGTAGAACCCTCCAGCAGTGTCCAGCTGACAGCCTCCAAGACCCAGCATCCAACAAAAGAAGAACCAAATGGAGGCAAAGCTGACTTACATATTTACAAAAAAAAAAAAAAAGGAAAAGTTATGGAAAGTTAAGAAAAAAAAGTTATGGAACATGGATTTTGTAATAAAGAATGTGTTGAACTGAGTCAGAGATATGGTAATGCAGGTATAATGGGGGGTAAGGGGGAACCTGCTTGGCTAAACTGGCCCCTAAATCTGGAATCAAAAAAGTCTGAGGAAAATATCTTAAAGCAAAATACAATTGCCCTTAAGAGAAAGCTAAGAAAACCCCAATAACAATCAGATGTTTTGGTATCTCCCTGACTGTCAGGGGAAAAAATTAAATACATTTAAAGAATGCAGTAAATATACTTCTAAAATATAAGTATAACAAACAGAAATCTATTTATCTTCATTCAGAGGAAACTGCACATTTCAATTATGAACATTTCCACTGTAGGAAAGATAAGCAGATGTTGGATGTTTTCCCAAAGTTTCTCTAGTGTCACTGAAGAGGTTTATGAAATCTGCTTTACATTTTTTCAGTTAATAGTTAAATGCTAAAAAGGCAACATTCTGAATATTGTTTTTCTCTTCATAATATATTTTAACATTTCTACAGTGACATATTTAAACAATAGTTACCAAAAAGATAACTAAACATACAGTTTATATGTTATATTTGTATCTTCATTTTCCAGTATTTACTTTTAAACTAAAAGCTACATAAATACTTCAGTATTTCAAAAAGAGTGAATTTTGAAAAACCCCATATTCTGTTTCCTCTGCCTCAAACCCTACTTAAAGAAAAATACCTACATGTAAGTGTTCTTAATTGACAATGAAAACTGAAATAATCCTCTTACAGGAAGAAATTCTAAGATAGATAAAGTTTTTTTAATAAGGTTTTTAATTTCTGAGAGTTAAACTAGTCTGAGTTTTCTCAAGGCTTTATATGCAAAACCCAGAATTTTTTGCCAAAAAGGCATTGGATTAAGGCCTAAATAAATAAATAAATAATGTGAGATGGCAAGAAAGCAAAGATGGTACATAAAACTTAACTGGTCACACTTCTGAAAATTTATACATGGTAGGCTGTAGAAATTGGTCTTAATTGCAAAGAATGTTTTAGTGGCTTGGAGAATCCTCAACCCTCGGTGTACAACTGAGTTCAACAACACATTCATTACACTAAATGTCTATGCCCAGGGCAGTAGTCTCCCAAACCTCCCAACAAGCTCTTTATAATTAATTTAATAAGTATCTGGATTAAATGCAGTTAGAAATTCTAATTCCTCTCATGACTTTTTCTTCAAAGTAACAACTTTAAGTCATTTTTGCCTTCTTGGATATAGTTCAAAGCACCAGAAATGTTTTACCCAATATTGCTTCTTTTTACACTCACCACATAGGTTGTGACTATTTGTTGAAGAACACAAATATTCAGGCTTTACAGTAATATTCCGAGTTTTCCTTAAGCAAATCACATTCTTGGGAGTATCTACTCCAAGATTATTATGAGAGAGAGAGAGACAATTCAAAAGGCTGTACAATCCTTCTCAATAGAAAATGTTAGTTCAGAATCTTTCAGTGTTGGGAAATTATGAGTGATTGTTTAAAAACGGAAAAATGAATATTGCTGGTAAGGTCAAAAAGCTTAAAAAGAGTTTACTTAATTCTAAATCAAATGTCTGAAACAGTCTATTCCAGGTCCTTAATTTGGGGCGTGAGAGGGAGTTGGGAGGGAAGGTCACTAGATTCCTTTGAGAATTTGATACAAGCTATGGCCTCTCCTCCAATAAAATAAATGTACAATCAATCATATACAAACCCGCTTCTGCATATGATTTCACCGTATCCATGAATTTCTAGTCTAAAAAACTCTGGATTAAAAAAAAATGGTAGTTGACCTAAAGAAACCATGGGCAGCTGGGAATTAACAGGCTCCCCACTATCACCACCTCATCTTTTGGCAGATAACAACTCAGCTTTAACAAGAGGCAAACACTGAATGATTGATGCTTGGATTTAACTTTGAAACCAAAGGAAACACACATGAATAAAGTTTGGGACTTTCAAAGGGGCTTTTTAATTAATACTTTGGACTCTGCCATGCTAAAGCACACAACAGGCAAATCCTATGAGAAGATCCTGTCCCATTATGCTGCCCCCATCTCTCCCCATTTCTGAAAATCCCTCTATAACAAACATGTTTATATTACAAAGATCCCCAAGCAGCAGGTGAAAGTTCACTTACTGAAGCTCTGTAGTACTAGATATAACGGAATTTCAGTACAATAAAGAATTTTGGACAAGATTTTGAAATTCATTACAATTAAAGCAGACCAGCATATGAGATTTTACATTTCCCAAACCTGATGGATACTCCAGAAATTCTAACAGCTGCCCAGAACATGCCATGTCGTGTACATGCCATTACAGTACTTATTTTCCAGGAGTGTGAGCAGTCTAAGGTCACTAACACATTAGACACTGCTTTATATGGTAAGTGATGCATCACGAAGGAAATAACTAGGTTTAGAGCTTTATTGATCTTATGATTTTATAATTCACGCTACATGGGAAAGGAGATTAAATGCAAAGTGTAACTGTTACTATAAAAGTTAATGTTTATTATAGTTAACAATCCTCACCTATTGCCATTATGTCCATAAATGCAGTGGCCTCATATTGTTTACGTGATTTTTTTGTATCCTAGAAATTGATTTATACATTTCCACCAAATACCTACATTTCAGTTTGTGGCTCTAACAATGATTTATTAGGTTCCCGACCACTTTTTCTAAAATAGCACTGTCTACTCCCAGTTTATTTTCCATCTTTTTACAGCCATACCATCAGCTGATTACTTACAGTATTTATTTACATGATGGAATGTAAATTCTAAGAGCTGAGACTTTGTCTTTTTGGATCACTGATGCATTCCCAGTGCCTAAAACATTGTAGGTGATCAATAAATGAATGAATAGGTATTTACTACTAAGTAGAGATTTAAAATTAATTAGAGCCAAACACAGCACAGTACAAAAGCGTGGGATATAAAGTAACAGGACTTGGATTTCAGTCACTGCTCTCTCACTTATTATTTACAGAACCTTGAACAAGTCATTTAATCTCTTTGAACCTCAATCTCTTTCCTTTAAAATGATGTTAAAATATTACTTCACAGGGTTATTGCAAGGATTATAGAAAATAACAGGAGTAAAAACTTGTTGCAAATATTCATGATTACATCCCAGGAGTTATTCTTGGGAAATTGGCAGAAAATTCTGGAAAACAGATCAATGCTGAGAAAGCAAGTTATCTCAAGTCACCTTATCCTTGGTCTTGCAGAACTGTAGAGGCAGAAGGAAGTAATGAGAAAGCACAGCATCAGAAGAGATGGGCTTGAACTTCACTTACTAGCTGGCTGACCTTGAGAAAATCCCTTAACCTCTCTGAGGCTTAATTTTCTTATCTATAAAATAAGGGGGCAAATATTGCCTCAAAAGTGTAGTTGTTTGATTCAAATGTTACATTAATTGTGAAAGCACTCTAAAAATAAAATGCACAATATGTTTTTATTGAAATCAATTAATTGTCATTCCTTAAGGAAAATCCTAATCTTGTTTGTTCCACCAAAGGGAAGGTAATATTATTCAAGAATGTGCTCACATAGACTACAGGCAGAAGTATACATACTCCCAATTCTTGCTGCAGGTTGTCCAACTTTGGTGAGAGGACAGAACATAACAGAAAATGACAGAATAGGAAGATATGGAATGGGAAAAGAAAACAGAGGTTCAGAAAGACACATCGAATAAGTAGAAAGCTCTCATCAACTTCAAGTCTATTTAATTTCACATCCAACAGGCAGGGCCAGCTTCATGGATGTGTGATCTGTGCAGCTGCATAGGGTGGGTGCTTGGAAGGGCCCTACACTTGGTATAATGCTCAGTTGTTGCTGTCTTCAAATTCTTAATTCTTTCTGAACAAGGGGTCCCACATTTTTGTTCTGCACTAGGTCCTGCAAATTATCAGGCTGGTCCTGCTCACAATCTTTCCATTAGACTAGAGGACAAGGACAATAGTTTACAGTCTCAATGACTGTATACAGGAGCCACTCAAAGGACGGTCACTAAAAAGGAGATCTTTAAATAGGTTGGTGGATCACACAGTTGTAATACTTGAATTCTGAAGTGAGCAAAATACTTCTTAAAAGCCAATTTAGGGGCGCCTGGGTGGCTCAGTCGTTAAGCGTCTGCCTTCGGCTCAGGTCATGATCCCAGGGTCCCGGAATCAAGCCCCTCATCGGGCTCCCTGCTCCGCGGGAGGCCTGCTTCTCCCTCCCCCACTCCCCCTGCTTGTGTTCCCTCTCTGGCTGTCTTTCTCTCTGTCAAATAAATAAAACCTTTAAAAAAAAAAAAAGCCAATTTAATTAAAAAGCATTAGCCCTGGGGTGCCTGGGTGGCTCAGCTGGTTGAGCTCTTGACTCTTGATTTCCGCTCAGGTCACGATCTCAGGGTTGAGGGATGGAGCCCTGCCATGGGCCTGGTGCTCATCAGGGAGTCTGCTTGAGATTCTCTCTCTCTCTTTCCATCTCCCTCTGCCCCTCCCCCCCATGCTCATGCATGTGAGCAGGCATGTGCAAATGCGCTCCCCCCAAATAAATAAAGTCTTAAAAAAAAAGCATTAGTCCCAATTAGAAATGCAAATGGCATATGCCTTTCTCATCTTTGTGATCCTAATAACAGGCCAAAAGGTGATGTTAGTAAATGAAATACCGGAATCTAATTTAACAGACTTTCTATTCTGAAATCCAACAAAAGATCCTATGATGGTAGATTCTCTTTGGTTTGATTTGATATCTGCTACCTCACAGTAAGCAAAGTGACATTGCCACAGTAATCATCTCTGGGGTGAAATCCTAACACAACCCAATTCAATTAAATCACACAATTAAATAATGTTCTGTTTACTTCTGCGCCTGCTGACTACAGAGACAGTTGGTTTTTCTCTAACGGCAGTGGAAAGGCTGAAGCTGATGAGCAGAACATCTCCCAGGCCGCAATTCAGTTTTTGATGTCTGCTGGCCCAAAACATGCCTTTTCCCCTGAAATCCAGACTGAGTCTATAGGAGTCCATTTTGACCTTTGGACTCCTTATCAGTCACCTTGGGTCTCTGACAGTAGTTGGCAGAGGTGCACTCTCCATGAACAAAAGCTGCCTATGTAAAAGAGACGAGCTTTGGGCAGAGATATGATCTGAAGAAAAGGTGCTGAACTCATCCTCTGTGTTCCAGCAGCACGTCCAGGGCTGCTGCCAGTATAAAAAGTGAAACTTCACCCAAAAACGTTTTCTCTCCCGGTGATTAAAACATACACCTTCATTAAGGAAGCAGCGGGATTTCAGATAGAGACAGGCAACCACTACTACTGAAACTAGCGTGCAGCTGTGATCTGCACTCCAGCACTCCTTTCTCCCTCCCATCTTTCTTTTTTTTTCTTTAAGTCTGCCAGAGGACCACTCTGGTTACTGTTTAGACCTGCCAGTGACATTTCAAGGTGAGATGCTTTAAGCTTTAGGAAGTACACACACCCTTCTCCTTTCTCCAATACTCACATAATCTCAAAGATGAAAACTTTTGTTTCAAGAATTTAACAGCTTGTTCCCTAAAAAAATTACCCTCCTCAACTTTGAGAAATATACCCACTCCTTCCTATAGTTAGGATCAGGAAATGCTAACTTCAATATACTTAAAACTGTTAACAAACTAATGTATTTGATCATCTTTATAAATTTCACTATCCTTAGTTAAGATGGTACTATGGGAATTCTCAACGCTGCCTAACATTTCCTAAACAGAAAACAATGAAATGGTGCTCAAGATCTGAATTAATTTGCTGCAGGATACTAGGTAAGTCTGTTTATCTTTTGGGTCTAAAATTCTCTAAGTCAAAAAATGGTGATGATTTTAGAATAAAATGAAAAAGTGGGAAGCAAACTTAAATTCATAAACACTACATATATATTCAACAACATCTCAGGATAATTAGTTTATCTTATCAATACACTATTATTTCATCTATTAGTTTTACTCAAATAGTCCACAAATTAAAGAATTTTCCATTAGTGCTTAGGTATGAAATAGCTTCCTGATAGGAAAAGGCAAATGAGGATCAATTTTTCTGGGTCTCCAAGAAGTTCGTATGAATTACAGAATAAAACTGTATTTACCTCGATTTCACTTTATATCATTTCAGGGGTGCTATGAAAATGAATTACTAAAATTGTTGGTGTGAGTGAAACTGGTACATTTCTGGTGAGCAAACTAGCAATCTATCAAAAGCCCTAGAATTAGGTATACCCTTTGGCCTAGCAATCTCAGAACTGAGCTTCAGGATATTTCTTTTATGGACATGTGCAAAGATTTAAGCACAAGGATATTCATTCAGTGAGGTTTTGTTTATAACTGCAAAAAACTGGACATAGTCAAAATGTGTAACAACAGGACAGAATTTGAATCAGTTCTATGGAAAACAAACAACTCTTAAAAAGGATATGAAAGAAATGCGTTTGAGGACAATGGCAGGATGTTCGCAATATGCTAAGTGAAAAAAAATTAGGTTACAAAGCAGTAGACAGAGGACAGTCCCATTTTTAAAAGTATATACATACACAGAAAAAGGCTGGATGATGTTAATAGTAAGTATCTTTGGGAGATAAGAATGAGAATAATGGTTTTTGTGGGGAAAAGGAGTGCCTTAGTGTTTTCTGTTTTTTCCTATAATAAATGTGCATCATCTGCAAATATTGAAAAATAACCAATACCTTTTGCTTGGTTTTTAATTATCAGTAAGACCAGTCATATTAAAAAAAAAAAGATCACTCACCTAGGACAAGTTTGCTTTAAAGCTGAGTGGGTGGTAAAGAAAGAGATATTACCAACTTTATAAGGTAGGTAAGTTTTTAAAACAAAAGGGAATCTCCACTTGGAAATTTCCCCCAAAGTGATTTGTAAAAGTGCAATAAAGAACAGCACTGGTATTCAGTACTTGTTAATTTTGATTTTAATTGAGGAAGAGACTAGATGTTATTTATTTTTTTTAAAGCACAATAAACATCTTAGGACACTAATATTTTCTACTAAACAGGGCATATGGCCTTGCTGAAAGTTCTCCAAGCATCAAAATGGCAACAAAACAAAGAGAGAATTCCAGTAGTGTGGGAACAGTTAACTGGAGACTGACCGCAGAAGAGCCACCGACGGGAACAAGCCCCAACTCAGGGAGAGTCAAAGGCACTGGGATAGTTAAAGGGACTGAAGTGGGTTCTCAACAGATACACTCAAGTACTTCCAAGGAGGTAATAAGAATGTATGGTGATTAACATAACAAAAAAGAATGTATGATTAAAACAACAATGGCTTTTCATCCTTAAGTTAGAGAGATGATAACTAGCCAGTCTACAATCTTCAGTTTTTCTTTAATTTTGAAAAAAAATTACCCTGGATTTACATTTATTTACTTGGAATCACTAAGTGGAAATAAACGTGCAGTTTCTCTTAGGTGCTCACAGTCTGCCATTTTCTCTCAGTGCAGTAGAGTATAAGGAACAATCTGCAAAAGTTTTAGCACTTCGCTGCAGCTACTCTTCTTTGAATCAGTATCATTAAACTATCATTTGGGCTTAGTGTAACGTGGCATTTATATAGTTCTTGATCTTTATTAATTGATGTATAATTGTAGCCTTACTATGTGTGTAAAAGATCCAGGTCCACTTGGATGGTTTCCATGTGTTTTTGACTTAGAAACTAAGGAGCTGTACCCTTGCTTATAGAACGCTAAGTAAGTTGAGCTATTAATAGGCAACCAGGCCATTAAACTGGTAACCAAGCCAATAAGAACAAGGACAAATAGCAATCAGCACACTCCACCCCTTATAGCTCACTGTACTGTAAATATTACAAGCCCTCTGTGCCATGGGAACCATGTTGCCTACCACATGATGCTGATGTAATAATATCTAGAGCTAAGCACCTGGAGGAAGCAGAGGAGGAGGTTTTTGCTTTGAATTACTTGAATGTGCTGTTTTTTCTTTTCTCTCTCTTCCTTCCTTCCTCCCTCCCTCTTTCTCTCTCTCTCTTTTCCCTCTTCTTTCTTTCTTTCTCTCTCTCCTTCTTTTTCTTTCACCATAAAGCCACTAACACTAACAGATAGTTTAATGATTTCTGTTCTTATGCTGCCTGTGGGGATTTCACATTGTACTCCCAGCCACTGGTACTGATTCATTAACAACCCTGTAAAATTGGCAGCTTTCCTAAATAAGCTATGTAAAGTCTGCAAGTGTTAGTTACTGTGCTGTGTACTCAATGGGTACTCGATAAAACTTGATAAATTCTGCCTATGATATATCCAAAATATGCTCACAGCAATATCCTAAAGAATATAATCAGTCTACACAAAAGCATTTCTGGATTCTCCTCACCGCAAATAATTAACAGCAGACCTTCACTGAAAATTAACTATTTGTAATACGGCCATAACATCTGCCACATCAGTCTTCCTTTTCTCTCACCACTCAAGTACCCTTTATCTCTGTTTATACAAATCAAGACATTTAAGACAGGGAGAAATAAAGGTCAGAGTCCCAGCTCAAATCCTACTTCTGTAATGCCTTTACTAATTGGCTCATTTACAATACCTTTCTGTCCTCTGAATACTTAAAACACCGTTTGCACCAGTCATCTGGCACTTAGCATGTGCTAAATTGTTTTCTTATTTATCCTTTTATTGACCTGTCTTATATCTTCAACAGATTGAGCATCCTGACTGCAAGAACCATGTCTTGTGTTTCTTTGAATCTCCCACCCTTTGCCCAGAATAGGTGCAATTATGACAATCATGCAAATGATAGAATTTTACCATCAGGCTGGCTTACTACTCTGTATTCTAATTCTTTCCCCTATATTTTAGCTTATGTTAAAAGAGCAAAAATATTAACTACCATTTACTGAATGCTATTAGCAGTACTTCACAAATATCATACTTAATCCAAACAGGTATTCTAAGTTCCATTTTATTAATGAGGAAACTAAAGCTTACAGTGGTTATATAATATATTCAAGGTCATACAGCTCATAAGTGGTGAAACTGAATGGGACTACGGTCTGTTTCTTTCCCTTTCCTTCCTTTTTTTTTTTTTTTAAGATTTTGTTTATTTGACAGAGAGAGAGCACAAGCAGGTGGAGTGTCAGGCAGAGGGAGAGGGAGAAGCAGACTCCCCACTGAGCAGGGAACCCGATGCGGGGCTCGATTCCAGGACCCTGGGACCATGACCTGAGTCGAAGGCAGATGCTTAACCAACTGAGCCACCCAAGCGCCCCAGGTCTGTTTCATTCCAAACACCAAACTATTACTATTAGCAACAAGAACAAATGGCAAGTAAGATTCTGAATATGTGACCCATGAGACCTTTTAAGAATTTTTAAAGAGAATATTTAAGGAATGGGATACTTTAAGAATTGAATGTGAAATTTTACTGGGGACGGATGAACATCACAGAGGTGGGACTGACAAAATGATCTATACCAAATTTGGCCAAAGGGATGTCAAAGAAGTTCAGTTTCACACACTGTTTGACCTATTTCATTCATCTCCTAGGAACCGAAATATACACTGAGAATTTACATGCTGCAACTTTTCAAACTAAAGCTCCCCACAAAAAATAATAGAAATTAAAAATTAATAATAATAGAAAATGAAAATATTTTGGTGTTTATGGGAATTGGGTATATTAACCTTAGGAGAAACAGTACAGGTGACTGTTCCTTGAACAATATGGGTTTGAACTGCATGAGTCCAATTATATGCAGATTTTTTTCATAAAATATATTGGAAAATATTTTGGAAATCTGCAACAATTTGAAAAAATTCACAGATGAACCATGTGCCTAGAAAAAGTCAGAAATCATTATAAGAATATAGTATAGGGGCGCCTGGGTAGCTCAGATGGTTAAGCGTCTGCCTTCTGCTCAGGTAATGATCTCAGGGTCCTGCAATCTCGAGCCCCATGGCAGGCTCCCTGCTCAGTGGGGAGTCTGCTTCTCCCTCTCCCCTCCGCTCATGCTCTCTCTCTCTCAAATGAATAAATAAAATCTTAAAAAAAAAAAAACCAGTATATAATACATATAACATAAAAATATATGTTAATTGGCTGTTTGTGTTACTAGCAAGGCTTCTGGTCAACAGTAGACTATTAGTAGTTAAATTCTGAGGAAGTTAAAAGTTATACACAGATTTTCTGTGCACAGGGGGTCAAGGTTCCTAACTCCTGCCTCCTCAGGGGTCAATTGTAATTCTAAGTCTTCCACATCTAAAAACTGTTACAACTTAAAAAAATAATACAACACTCTAAAATAGACTAACACAGAAGTTTCTCTTTGAGAGTAATTCAAGCCTCTGGATTCTGTTGCTTTAACAGACATAACTAATGCCAAAACCCTCAGGTTACTAAAAGAAGGATCACACCCCTCAAAAACAGATTAATGCAGAAAACAAGAGTTGCTCAATTCGCACAAACCTGCAAAAAAGGAAGTGAGCCCAAATTTGCCCTTTCGTGTGCAAGCAATCTATTTATAAATCATTTGCTACATCCTTTCCAAATCACAGGAACACCTAAAAGGCCTTGGATGTTCTTAGCACATTTCTTCAGGTTAAACCTAATTATATTAGTGGCAGCAACATCCTGCATCACTCAACAACGCAAAGCTAACTTTAACCCTATCTTAAAGTAGTTAGGATACCAACTTTTTTTCTTTCACCTTAGAAATTCAGAAACATTATGTGATAGCATCTACACCACTGTTCTTTAGCCCCAAGGCAGTTTAACATATGGTAATTAAGAGGACTCACATTTACTGGAGATACCCAAGAAGAGCTGTGAGCAACATGATACGTAGAAGTTTGGACCCCTCTATTACTCCAAGGTCCAACAGCTCTTGGAAACAGAGAATGACAACATCCTTAATTATTTAGCTTTGGGCAGTGGTTTCTCAGTACTAGTCTAAAGAAATTGCTCAATTTTAGGAATGATCATACATTAAGCACACAAGCAAAAAGCAGTAATTTGGGGGGGGGGGGAAATCCACTCTAGGTTAATCAAAAAGAAATTCTGACTTGAACATATCACAACTTCACCATTCTTGTTCATTTTCATTGTGCAGATTAACTCTTAAGTTAACTTGGTTAAGCACGGTTCCAGTAAGGCCAAAGTTGAGAGCTCTCCTTTTTTTTCTCTTTGGCCCCAAGCCAATTACTGCTCTGACTCCAAACACACACAAGTGTGGATAAAACCACATAAAGTTATCACCACTAATGAAAACATAAATGTACCTTTATACTCTGACAACAGATCATTAACCTTTTCTTCATATTTGAAGGCCATAACACCTAGAGGATTCACTAGATGTAAACTTACTTGATCATCTTTTAAAAGACATTCCACTTTTTAGGGCTATTTTCTCTATGTAAGAATCAGATAGCTACAAAAACAATATTAATTTTTTAAAAATTTTTATTGTTATGTTAATCACCATACATTACATCATTAGTTTTTGATGTAGTGTTCCATGATTCGTTGTTTGTGCATAACACCCAGTGCTCCATGCAGAATGTGCCCTCTTTAATACGCATCATCAGGCTAACCCATCCCCCCACGCCCCTCCCCTCTAGAACCCTCAGTTTGTTTCTCAGAGTCCATCGTCTCTCATGGTTCGTCTCCCCCTCCGATTTCCCCCCTTCATTCTTCCTCTCCTGCCATCTCCTTCTTCTTCTTCTTTTTTTCTTAACATATATCGCATTATTTGAAAAACAGTATTAATTTATAACCAAAGAAAAAGAAACACCTCATAACTCTTTTAAATATTAGTATTAGTCTCCTTACCCACCAAAGAGAGAAAAAAAAAAGACCTTAAATCATAAATAAATGCCTGGTTCCAATCCATTACCAATTATCTATCAATTATTCTAATGATGTTTGCCCATTTCTGTAAGGGACAAGATCTAGATTTAAAAAGTATCATGGATGATAATTACACTTATTCAGTGAGAACAAAGACATTTAAAAATTTGAAAAGCAAAAAAAATTCATAAAATTGTAACACTGTGGGTAGGACTTCTTGGTGCTAGGCTTTTAAAATACAGATAATTCCTGCTAACGAATTGTCTCAGATCTAGAAAAAGATGGAAGGCTACACCTAATTATTCTACAAATCAGACATACATTAGAGAAAGAGAGCACCACAGATTCAACAAATACTCAAAAGCAAAAATCTTAAATAATAGTAAACCAAATCCAGCAATCTGTTAACAAATAATGCAAACAGCGTGTAAGGATGATTTAACTTTAGCAACTCAACATAAGTCACTGCATTACTAGCAAAGGGGGAAAATATTATCATTCTAATAGATGCCCAAAAAGCATTTAATGAAATTCAATAACTATGCATAAAAATGTTTGAATAGGTATACAGTTGACCCTTGAACAATGTGGGGGTCAGGGGAACCGAGTCCCCATGAAGTCAAAAATCTGCAAATAACTTCTGACTCTCCAAAAACTTAATAGTCTACTGTCAACCAGAATTCTGCCTTACCAATAACATAAACAGTCAAACAGTTGATAATACATGTATTTTTTAAAGATTTTATTTATTTATTTGAGAGAGTGAGAGTGAGAGAATGCGAGCACAAGTGGGGTGAGGGGCAGAGGGAGAAGCAGACTCCCCACTGAGCAGGGAGCCCCATGTGGGGCTCGATCCCAGGACCCCAGGATCACAACCTGAGCAGAAGGCTGACACTTAACCGACTGAGCCACCCAGATGCCCCAATATATGTTTTGTATATGTATTATACTGTATTCTTACAATAAAGTAATTTAGAGAAAAGAATACATTATTAAGAAAATCGTGGGGCGCCTGGGTGGCTCAGTCGTTGGGCATCGGTCGTGATCCTAGGGTCCTGGGATCGAGCCCCACATCGGGCTCCCTGCTCAGCGGGAAGCCTGCTTCTCCCTCTCCCACTCCCCATGCATGTGTTCTCTCTTTCACTGTGTCTGTCTCTGTCAAATAAATAAATAAAATCTTAAAAAAAAAAAAAAGAAAAATCGTAAGGAAGAGAAAATACATTTAAAGTACTGATTGTAAAAAAAAAAATCCATTTATAAGTGGACCCGCATAGATAAAAATCCATGTTGTTCAAGGGTCAACTGTAGTAAGGAAATGTCATCAACTTGATAAATGGTCTATGCCAGAACCTATAGCACACAATATACCTATTTACAAAACATAAGAAACATTCCTTGTACAATGGAAAACAAGATAAGACCATAAGCATTGCTACTATTTAACATTACATTAGACCCCAGCCAAAGCAATGAGTTTATAAACATTCAGGCAAAATTCATTTACAGGTGATATAAGCATCCACCCAGAAAAGTGAAGAAAATCAATTTAAAAATCTACTGGATATTAAGACCAAGCAAGAGTTCAGCAAGGTGGTCTGATATAAAAGCAAATAAAAAAAGTAATAGGGGCACCTGGATGGCTCAGGGTCCTGGGATTTTATTACATAAAAATTATAAAAACTTTTAATGCATCCATTTGACAGACCTGGAGCAGTTCCTGTCTATTGCTAAGGTTTCCACTAGAGATGCAAGAAAAAAGTGTCCTCGCGCTTTCTGTCTCATTGTGGCAGTCAAGATTGAATGGGGGAGTACGGGGAAAAACTGGGAGAATTTCTGCAACTCAGAAGTAACCCTGTCAACAATGAAGACCTTGTTTTACTGCCAAAAAATAAAAAAATAAAAAAAGAATAAAAACTTTTATAACAAGATGTAAAGTTAAAAGACACAATAAACTGGCAGAAAGTATTTTTGCCATATATTAAGGACATACAGAGTACATCAAAAAGAAACAAATACCAACAGAAAAAATGGTCATAAGTACAAACATGCAAATAAGAAAACTGAAAAAGACTAATAAAAAATATAAAAGGATACTTAAACCTCTATAGTAATTAGGGAATTGCAAATAGAGTAATATTTAAGAGCAGAGGCCCTGGAGTCAGACTGCCTGTGCTTGCATCCTGGTTGTATAATCTTAGACAAGTTACTCAACATCTCTGTGCCTCTCATCTGTTAACTGAGTATATCTAACTCTTAAGAAGAAAATATTAGACAATATAAACAGTATTCAAAATAATGCCTGGTACACAGTAGGAGTTCAATAAAAAATTAATTGCTCTTTAATGTTAATATTACCAGGGTTGGTGAAGGTATACTCTCACAGCTGGTAAGAGCAAATTGGCAAAGCCTTTTCAGAAGGCAGTTTGGCAGTATGTATCAAATTTTTAACATATACATACCGTTAGACCCAGAAATTCCACTGTTAGAAATTTATCTAAAGAAATGTTCCCACATGTATACAAAGATACCAGTACAGTGTAGCATTGTAGAAGCTCTGTATCTGGAGACAGGAAATGCTGGTTCTAGTTTCAGTTCTACCAATAACAAATCATGTAACTGCTCTGCAAAAAAAAATCACTTCACCATTTCAATTTTGTTAGTTTATTACTCCACAAAATGTGGATGAGGACTTGCCCAATCTGCCTCAGAGGAATACTTTAAGGATGTGGTTCTCAAAGTGTAGTTAATTCCTGGACCAGCATCATCTAGGAACTTGTTAGAAATGCAAATTACCCATCCCCACCCCAGACCTAGAGAATCAGAAACTCTGGGGGTGTGGGCAGCAATTTGTGGTTTTTTTGTTTTTGTTTTTTTAGAGAGGGAGAGAGAGAGAAGGGTGGGGAGGGGCAGACTGAGAGGAAGAGAGAAAATCTTAAGCAGGCTCCAGGCCCAGGCCTCACCACCCTGAGATCATGACCTGAGCGGAAATCAAGAATCAGATGGTTAACCGACTGAGCTACCCAGGCGCCCAGGCAGCAATTTGTGTTTAATAAGTTGTCTAGGTGACTCTGATGCAAGCTTAAGTTCAGAAATGAGCACATGTGAAGTCACCTGGGTAACTACAGAACAGAACTGAAAGAGTACTAGTACTATTACTAATTAACACAAAAATTAAAACTGTTTCCACCTTTCAGTTTCACAAAAATTTGTATTTTGGATAATCATCTGGATATGCTCCTGGTGCTAAGCTTGAGCTTTAGAAAGCCTTGATGTGAAGCTAGGACATCAAACTCATTCATGAAATCAAGTAATAAATACAAGTATTTTAGGTCAAGGACAAAAAGTTCAAGGTAACCTGTTTAACAAATCAAGCAATGTCCCATGAACTTAAATTCCAAGATTTCTGATCAGAGGTTTTTATAAGGGGAACACTGTTTTAATGGTAGCCTTTGCCAGCATTTTATCTAATAATTCTTGATCTTTCTCTGAACTTTGTAGGACACAAAAATAGCCACCTATTTGATAAGCTGCCTGGCATATACCAATACACTAGAAGGCCCCTTGCTTAGCAGCCATTTCTCAGGGATTGAATGTTGGCTCTCTAAAAACAACACAGGCTCCCATATTTTTCAGAAATTCTGATTTCTATTCTATTGAAAAGTATGTATAGACTCTTAAAGGGTATGGAACTTTTCATGAATATTTGAGCAGTCTGATCTAAGACCCCTGAAATTTGATCACATGATGCTCTTGGCTGCTCACATATTTTTTTCTAGTAGGATTTCAATTTATGACAGTAACTATTCTTAGTTTCTGGAGTGACTTTAATAAGTTCTTAATGTTCTTCATTGATACTTCCAAATTAACCCCATATTTGGTGAGTTTTATGCAATGACAAAGGGAGACCATAATCTAATTATGATGATATAATCGCTAATAAACTACAGTAATACCCCAGCTGATCTCTAATTTCATTTATATATAACAGTTGAAAGTCCAGAAATGAGAATGATCCTGTGAAATCACCAAATAGGTGTCTAAACACCATACTCTAAATAAAGGTCATGAACTTTCTCTATAGGAGAGCCCCCCTAGGATCTCACTCTATGACTCCAACCTTTTTACTCTGACACAGATCTCATAGGGTTTGTTACTTGGTTTCTAAACCCACAGCAAATCTGAGGCAGCAGATGAGAATAAAATAAAAGTTCTTATGAGTGGGTTCTCAGCAGTGACCACAGAACCATCTGGCTAAGGCTAGTCATGTGTTAAGGTACCCCCTTCCCCAAATACACACTTAAATTTTTTTTTGAGTCAGTCTTCACTTAGGATCCTAAATCTTAATCTTTTAGTTGCTCCCACCAGTCGCTGCTATTTATATATCTGGCATGACAGGGATATGCTCACACCAGTTGAGCTTTACAATATCAAGCCTTGGAAATACGTCCTTTTAGGAAAGAGATTAACTTTTTATAAGATCACATTGAGAATCTGATTTTAAAAATACATTTATCTGCACAACATTTTCATACGATCTCAAGGTGTTTACTGACCTTCTTAAGCCAATCCATAAAACTATGGGTGACCATGGACCCTAAATTAACTTTTGCATTATGTACCCAAAATGCATATGTTTTAACAAAATTTTCATTTTTATCAGAATGATCCCTAAAGATTTTTAAATGATGATGAACTTGGTGACATTAAAAATGCAAAATAAAAATGATGGCTAACGTAATACTAATGAATACATTTTAGAAGAAGTGAAATTTGGATATTAAGTCTCTTATAAGAAAAAAATAAGTGACAAAAGACAAAAATGAAAGAGAAATATTCTGCAAATTCTTAAAAGATTGTCTACCTTAACAAATCTTAGTGTAACAAATACGGTTTTCACTGCTAAGTTGAAGATGTCAGCAGTTAAGGGCATTTGCTAAGATTAAGTCTCAAAAGTGACCTTGCAACTACTAAGAATATAATTTTTACAGTGGTTGAGAGCACCAGTGTAGGAAACAGATCTGTATTCTAAGGACAGTTTTGTCATTTACTAGCTATATGGCCATAAGTAATTACTTAACTTCTCTAAGTCTCAGTTTCATTGTCTGTAAATAGAAGAAACTGGTTCATAAAGTTGCTGTTCTGATTAAATGAGACAGTATACATTAAACTCTTAGCACAGTGACAAGCAGTCAACAAATGGAAGCTATTAGTTATTGTTTAATTTCAATTAACTCATTTTTTGTGCAGGGATTTACAGTTTGCAAAGTGTACCTAGCCCATATGATCTCTTATGAGCCCCTGGGGTAGGAACCTCATTTTCCAGTGGAAGAAACTGAAGTCAAATGATTTACCCAAAGACAGTAATTAGTAGGAAAAGAAATTTGGGCTTAATTTGATTATACTAGGAACTAAAATGCAAAATTCCTTTCCCCTCCAAAAGCTTAGAAGCTCTGCCTTTTAAATTTTAATCTTTTTTAAAAATTGCAGTAAATATACATAACATAAAACTTGCCATTTCAACCATTTTAAAGTGGCATTAAATATAGTCACAGCGTTGCGCAACCCTTCACCATCATCCATCCCCAGAACTTTTTCTTCTTTCTGAAATGAAACTTAATCTATTAAACACAAATTTCTCATTCCCCTCTCCCCCAACTCCTTTGTCACTGGCTTATTTCACTTAGAATAATGTCTTCAACATTCATCCATGTTGTACCATTTGTCAGATTTTCCTTCCTTTTTAAAGCTGAATGATGCTCAGTTGTATTTCGTATCACATTTTGTTGTATCCATTCATCTACTGATGGATATGTGGGTTGCTCCCACCATGGTTTATTTTTATTTTTATTTTTAAAGTATCGTTAACACTACTACTTTGATACTGGTTATCCAGTTTCAGATTATTCCCTCTTTTCCTTCTCTTTTACTCCATATTGTTTTAAAGAAAAAATGCAAGTAAGTGATTGAATTTAATTCTGTAGAGTTTACACTCACAGCAGTAAAACCACTTTTTTGTGTGTGGCTATTTTTTGTAGGAGCTCCACCATGAATCAACACAAAGGAAAAAAACTGAAACTCAAATGAATTTAATTTGATTTGGTGGGAGAGCAAACCATTAATTAAAATAATAAATTAGATGTAAGGTTATTTATAAATCACTTAACACGCTAATCTTGGGACCTTTAATAAGAGATCATGGAAAGTTTCTGTTGTTGGACATTAAAAAAAGTTTTTCAGGGTTGACCTGGGAAGGAGACAGAAGCCTTGCTTAAGTACCGGTAATCTGGGTAAACCTCAGTAGCTGACTCTCCTGGAGCCACTCGGGAGTGAGTGCTAATATATTACAAAGACCAAACTGCTGCTACCTAAAGTAACCCTAAACCACTCCACTGGTTTAAGGATGCTGCTTGAATAGATGGAGTTCCTCTACTTTGTGCTTTGTAACTGTGAGGCGAGATTAACCACAAGCTTCAGCACACAATTCTCAGAAATAGCTAAACCACAATGGAAGGGAAGGACAACAACTCTAGAGACTTCAAAAACAGCGATTTAAAGATGCGTTGAATCTCGCACTTTCGTGAATGAAAGTGTGCAAGCAGACTTGTACTACTACAGGGGGAGACTAAAAGTAGAACAGCCAAACTACTGAAATCCAATTTTTTAAAATAATTCCAGACTACAACCAGCTGGAGCAAAGAATTGACAGCCTTCCTTTGTGTTAACGGCTTGCAACAGGAACCTATAGTCACACGCAAACTTATTCCAAACGACAAAAAAACCCCAAACAACAAACACGGGAGCTTGATCACCAGCAGGACCCGCAAGGGAGGTCCAAGCGTTTCCGGGCAGCGTTTCAGGAGCTACAGACCGCCCTCCACCCCTAGAGTCTCCCGCTCGGCTGTCACTCGGCCACCACAACTTCCCAGGGACGACTGCACTTTCAGATTCCCTCAAAGTTTATCAGAAATTCTCGCAAATGGTTCTTCAATCCGCCCAACCCCCGGGGACACGTTCTGCCTCCAAGAATTACCCCACACCTCCACCCCACTATACCCCCGGACACTTCGAAACCTTCAAGCCCGCAGAGTGCGATTTCGCCCTCGCTTGCTTGCTAGCTCCCCAGGATGCTGGGGAAAGTGGCTGCTGAAAAGCAAACTTTCCCAGCTTTCGCGGAGGGCGGGAGGGCGCGCGGCGCACTCACAGCTGGTTGATGGCGTTCTGCGAGATGACCGCGTTGGCGGAGAAGTAAGGGATCATGTCGGGGCCCCCGAGGCTGCAGGTGCAGGCGGGGGACGCCTTCCTCTCGCGGGCCAACGTGCTCAGGGTCATGGGGCCAGCTCAAGGCTCGCAGCTCCGCATCCTGGCCCCAGCCCCGCTCGGGCACGAGGCGCTCGCGTTGGGCTCCGTCGGGCTCCGTCGGGCCAGAGGCGCGGGCAACCCCGGCTCCCCGCGTCCAAACTGGGCCCTCCGGGTCGCGCGGAGACAGTCGCCGCAGCCCTAGGGCTCGGCTGTGTAGTCTCGGCGGCCGGGCGCAGCCAACAGCCCGCCCCAACCCGCGTCCGGGGCGGGGCCCTGCGGCGGGGCTGGCACAGAGGGCGGGGAAGAGTCCGAAGAGCCGAAAGGGTCGGCCCTTTGGGCGCTCCGCCCCGGAGCTCGTGGCACCCACCCGATACTGCTGCCTGCATCTCCGTATGTGGGGAACGCGCGTTAAGGATTGAAGCGAGCTTGGCGTGGGCAAGAAAGGCTAGTGTTTCTTGGGAATGTTTCCATAGAAAGGTCCTGCTTCTTGAACGACTCTACATATTGAACCCGAAACCCCATTTTTCAAATGTTCTTAAAACTTTGAAACGCCGTTCATTCACAAATGCAACGAATACTTATCAACGGTTTTCTATATATTAAGGGCTAGGGAAATTCAGAGATAGGCTTTTGTTTTGTTTTGTTTTTTAAGAAAGAGAGAAGAGGGGTGGGAGAAGAGGGAGAGAGAGAATCCCAAGCAGGCTCCACCCCAGTGGGGAGCCGGATGCAGGGCTCATCTCACGACCCTGAGATCATGACCTGATCCGAAATCAAGAGTGGGAGGCTTAACTTAACGGGCCACCGAGGGACCCTTGGATTTTTTTTTTTTTTTTTTTTAAGCAAAACAGCTTAAGTTATGATGGGGAAAAAACCCTATTTACATTGTCCATAACATCTGCTAACCCTTGTAAATTTATAAAGGGCTTTCCTAACGATTCTCCAAACCAAGGATTCACAGCCTTAGCTGCACATATGAATCACCTGTGGGGATTTTAAACACTCCAATGCTTGGCTGCACCCTAGACCAATCAAATCAGAATCTCTTGAGGTTGAGATCTTACACATCAATATTCTTCAAAGCTCCCTGGGTGATTACAACGTACAGCCATGGTTGATAACTACTGTGCCAAATGATCTAGGAGATGGAGAAGACTAGAGAGTATATCCTCACTTTACAGATGTAAAATAAATATTCAGGGTCTAGTCAGATGACCTCATTTGTAAGTGACATCACTTAGATACGAACCCCAGTTTTATGATTTCTGTTTTAGGTGGGGCTTTTCCTACCAAACCCTATATCCTGATGCCTTCATGAGTTTAAGCTTTATCATATTCCTAACAACTCACTGAGCAATGCCTTTCACCTGACCAGGAAGTAGCTCTTCATAAAATAAATCTCTCCTCTCTCTCCTGCATGCTATATAGTGGTTTACAAAAGGGGCTGGCCTGGTGCAGGCACGCAGTAAAAGTTAGTTCCCTCATCTCTTGCCCTTCCAGTCTCATGAGAACAAATATTTTCAGGCATGTGCATGTTATGCTTTTCTGAATACCTGACTAAATTATGTATCAGTAAAACCTATATCAATAAAACTGTCTTTGGATCTAGAGCCAGAATTAGTAATAATTTTTAAAATGACTTCACTATCCTATTATAAGATAAAAGAGACTAAAATTAGAAACAAGTCTTTGTTTTATATAATTTTTCAGATCTCTTTTCCTATTAGGAAATCTGGCAATTTTCTAAATACTAGAAATGAAATAATCTAAATTATATATTTTATGCCTAAACCAGAAACTCTTTTGTTATTTTGCCTTCCATAAAACTTAAAGTTGTTGCCAAGGCACTGAGAGATTTGAAATATTGCAAACTCATGCTGGAAATAGGGATCTAAGTTTCCTACAGATCTGGTAATAGGAAAGAACCAGTTGGCAAGTGAAGAGTTAATTAAAGGTCCAGAGTCCAGTGCATCATCGTCTTCATCCATCTCTAGTAAGGAAAATGTTTGAAAGATTTATTCAGGCTGTGTCAGCAGGCACCCAAATGGCAGTGTAAGAAAAAAATCTGCTGATACACCCCGAAATAAATTGCTTTAAATATCTGGCAAACTTGCCAGTTTGAAACTTCTTCCAGGCTGTAATTTATTACAGCCTCCTGGCAGTGATCAAAGAAAGGCAGCAGGCTGTTTAGAAGAGCACTGTTAAGGTGAGTCCAGTTCCCTTCATGACAGCAGAGATGGGATTTTATTGGAGTCCGTACTAAATGATGCCGTTTATGAAAATGATGGAATGGTAATCATCTATATCTGTCTGAAAAAGAAGTCAGCAGGAAATGTATCTTACTCAATTCACACTTAATATCTCTGGCATTTAAAAAACGCTAAAGATAAGGATTTCATAAATATGTATATTTGTCTTTTATAGATAGGTTCCTATAGTGACACCCCAGAAGTGCATACAGTCCTTTGTTTCCCCTCAAAAGACCTCTGCCAGTGCCTGTTCAGCGGAGTCTATTTTAACACCCCCATCCAGGCCTTTTCAAAAGCTTTCAAAGTTAAATTCTCGCTTTGAACTGTAAGATAGGAAATTGGGAAAGTGCTAGAACGTGCCTCATAATTTTTTAAGAAAAAAAACTAAATCATCTTTGCAAACCGGGGTACCTTTAAGGGAATAGTTCTGCTACTGTCTTAAAAAGTTGAATAAATTCCCTTTCTTTTCACAATCTGCAGTGTCAAAATGTCAATCAATTTAGTTTCAGCTCAATTTAATCCTTTACTCTCCACTGTCAGGAAACAAGGCTCTAGGGAGCAAGCTCTCTGTACCCAAGCATCTAGGAATTAAAAAATGATTCCAAATTAGACTAACATGAAATAAACTAAGCTACTTTTCTACTCCACATGAAGTCAGAAGGAGCTTTAAAAAATCTGCACAAAGGCCCTGAAGAAAAATTGCTGCATTTCTTCATACTCTTGCTTGAGTTAGAAGATTTAAAATACATTTTGTCATGTCATTTGCTGACCATTTCAAGGCACAGAAATATGAATATTTTAAAATGTTATTTTGGCTCTTGACAGCATTAGCTATGACCAAATTTTTTATAGAATTATATGTTAAAAACATTAGATGCTTTTAATAGATGTCCCTTGTATCCATAAGGTGCTTCTGTTACTATGTCTTCACGTGTCTCTCCTTAAGGTGTAAACACTGTAAAACCAGAGACTTACTTGCTGACCGATAGGAATTCCACGACAGACAGGAAAGTGCCCTTAAATGTGAATGAAGGATGTGGGTATGTTTTTGCTGCTGTAACAAAATTTCAACCTGGGTGGATCACTTGAATGGAAGATAGCTAATGAGCTAAAAAGTGATAGTGTTAAAGTGCCAAAAGCAGTAGACTAGAAACCAGAGGACCTAAGCTCTAGTTCTAACATGACCATTTAATAAACTAAGATTTTGGCTAAGTCAATGATTTTCATTTGTAAAATGGGATAATAAAACACTAAGGGAAGGTCCCCAAATCTATTTTTGTTAGAGTTGGGAACCTTAGGAAAGGAATTTCATTCAGCCTAGAAATCCTGAAAAATGCATTTAATCTACTTAAGATAAACAGTCATAGAGTTCAAAGCAGTAGAGCCCAGCAATTAAAACTAGAATATTACTCAGCCATAAAAAAGAATGAAATCTTGCCATTTGCAACAACATGGATGGACCGAAGAGGGTATAGTGCTGAGTGAAATCAGTCAGAGAGAGACAAATATCAATGGTTTCATTCATATGTGGAAGTTAAGAAACAAAACAAATGAACAACAAAAAAAAGAGACAAAAAACTAGAACCTTAAATACAGAGAACTGGTGGTTGCCAGAAGGGAGGGGGGGATGGGTGAAATAGATGAAGAGCATTAACAGTGCACTTATCTTAATGAACACTGAGAAAAGTATAGAATTGTTGAATTATTATATTGTACACCTGAAACTAATATAAAGCTGTACGTTAATTTTACTTGGAAAAAAAGTCCTAGCCTTGGAATTATTAGGCTGGGTTTGAATCCTAGTGTCACCATTAGCTGTGAACTTTGAATAGTTACTTAATCTGTGGCTCAGTATTAGTATCTCATTTATGAAGTTACTGTGAGGATTAAGTTAATAGATGTAAAGTACTTGAAAGAATGTACGGCACAAAAATCTACACTTGGGACTTAATGGCTCCGTATGCTTAAGAGAGTTAAGAGAAAGGTTGGGGAGATTACCCTTCTGAAAATCATAATTTGATCTGAGATTTTAAAATAAATTATATTGGATTTTTTTTTTTAAAGATTTTATTTATTTGACAGAGAGAGACACAGCGAGAGAGGGAATACAAGCAGGGGAAGTGGGAGAGGGAGAAGCAGGCTTCCTGCGGAGCAGGGAGCCCAATGCGGGGCTTGATCCCAGGACTCTGGGATTATGACCTGAACCAAGGCAGATGCTTAACCAACTGAGCCACCTAGGCGCCCCTGTGTTTACAAGTTTTTAAATAATAGTATTAACTTATATAACTTTATTTTAAAAATACCTAGTCATAAGAAAATATGATTATATCTGTCAGAAGGCCTATTTGTATTTTTATGTTTTCTCCAAGGGTGTGATCTACAGAAATAAATAGTAAATTAATCCCCTGAGTGTCAAAAGGGAGAAAACCAACACTTTAAAGAGTTACAAAACAAAAAGTCTGTTACCTGGAGTAGCACAACATTCTGTCTCCTGTTAATCTGTAAAATCCTGTTAATCTGTAAAACTCTCAAGATAATACATCCGAGTTCCTAACTTGTTGCCCAGACAGCACCAAGAGGTATCTCACTACACTTAGTCAAAGGCACTCTTCATACAATAAACCAAACTCTGTAAACAAAGGCTCTTAAAAGCAATCCTTTTGCAATCACCATGTGGCTAATAGTTTTATTTAAAAGAGTATCAGACAATAGTTTTAAACACTGGATAGAACAATGTCACTGAACCCTTCTAGTCCTTGCCATGGAACTTTCCACGTAAGAGCAATGGGGAATACTGAAAAGATCTGTATATCAACTCCAGGAGAGGCAATCTCTAAGGCATTTATCCCCCGTGGTCTTAACCACCATATGCTCCAGTAGGAAGAGATGCTGAAATGCTGCTTTCTTCAGGTTACAAAAGCCCCACATGCTATTGTTTAGTAAAAATAATAGGCATTTATAGATCACTTTTCACATCCAACACACCTTATAAAACATTTAACCATTTAATCCCCATTCTATCTCTTTAAACATTTTATTTCTTTACTTCTTTATTATTTAAAAATTATTTTTTATTACATGCTGAATGATTTTTTTATACACACATTTTTATACACTTTTTTTATACACATGCTGAATGATTAAAACTTTTTTTTCCAGTTTTTAAAAATTGTTTATTTTTACTCATTTGAAAAAGTAATATGTACTTATGGTATTTTTTTTTTCAGTATTCAGAAAGGTAAAAAGTCACTCTTCTCATCCCCATCATCCTACTCCCAGGGATGATTGTTAATGTTTCCAGAAATTTTCCTTGCATATGTAAACATTAATATATTGTAGCTCCCTTTTAAGAAACACACATGCACATAAGCATAGAATTATATACATTACACATATTATTCTGCTTTTTGCTTTCCCCTCCACTGATCACTATATTTTAGACATTTTCCTATGTTTATATAGATTTGCCGCATTCTTTTAAAGGAGTGCATAGTGTTCTATTTTACAATTATATATAATTTATTTAAACAGTCCTCTACTGATGGATATTTAAGATGCTTACAGTCTTAACCATTGCATACAATATCATTACGAACATACTTTCATGCAATCTTTATGCATACATGTGAATATATTTCTTGGATTTATACCTAGAGGTGGAATTGGCAGTTAGTTAAAATATTTTAAACATCTTAGGAATTGTTAGATATGATTAAATTGCCCTCCTAAAAGGTTTAGTTTTTTATTTTCCCATGGAATCTTAGTGCCTCTTATCCTGTGATCTATAAATTAACTCAGGGCTCAAGATCCTGTTCTACGTCCCATCTTTTACATACTACATTAAAAAAATATATATATATATATGTATATGACACATGCTTATGGAGAGAAACTAGAAAAATAGACTTAATTTAAAGAAAAATGAAAAACTATATTATGGACATTGATTTCAAAGAATTACTTAGACTATAACAAAATATATGTAATACTTGAACTACTTTGAAGATAATATAATTTTAAATCCAAAAGATATTTTAGGATCTTGTTTGATGCTAATGCTCTAGAACATACTAGAGGTAAATGAGCCAAATGTGGCTTTCAGTGTCCTGGAATGGGGTGAGACAAGAGATAGAAAAACAGAAAGTTAATTGGGAGTAACAAAAAAATGAAGGCTAGAGGAATTGAGAAGGTCTTGAAAATAAAAACAATAATGGACATTTGTTGAGCTGACATTCATGGTGCACCAGATCCTCTATTAAGAGTTTACATGCAGTATCTCACTTAATTCTCACAAACAACTCTATGATTCTATTTTTGTCTTTATGAGGCTCATAGAGGTGGAATAATTTAAGGTTATATAGCAGTATTTCAACCCCAGCCAGTTATTCTGGCTCCAGAACCTGTTTCCTTAACCAGTACTCTACACTGTCTCCATGATGATGGAGGTTCACTATGGAACAGGTTAAGTCTGAAAAGTTCTATTGCCAACAGGAAGAACTCCTGGAGATCTTACTTACCTTACTGCACTTGGTATTTCCTCCTCTATTTGATCCTAGCTATGCCTAGCAGGTCCTGACAGTAATAGGGACCTAACCCAGTACTAAATATAGCAGTTAAGATCTTCTGGCTGTTGTATACCATCCTCTTGCTACCAAATCCCTTAGAACTCTGCCTTTCAAGCTAATATTCATCACAAGACATTTTCCAAGGCATTTATATCTATAGTTTTTTGTTTGTTTCCCTAGTTTCTTTACACAGCATCCTATGTGAAGGAAGCATTTAATGTATTTGTAGATAATGGTGGCATCATCATCTTATTTGATGTTTGAAATAAACCTACTAGCTAGGCAGTTAAAGAAAAAGATGAACCAGACTAATAATCTAGGTGATAAGAAGCTTAGACTCTAGGTGCAGATGTGTCTAATTCATCCTATATATTGTTGATAGATTGACTGAATTCAGTTAGACTAATTTTGAATACTTGTATGCCAGGCACTTTCTAAGATACTATCAAAATAACTAAGAGTTAAATACTTTTATAATAATTCCTTACTCAGAATCCCCAAATAGTTCCTTATTCCCTTTCAGAACAAGTCCAAACTTTCACTTTTAGCCTTCAGACCCTCCATAATTTAAATCCTACTATAATCCAGTCCTTATGGCATATTACCCTCAATTCCATTCTCTCCAACACAATCAGTGTAACTATTTTTTTTTTGCCCATTCTCCCAAAACAGACCTTTGCTATAATTAGGAGGTTTTTGTACTGTCCTCCTGTATCTGAGTCTCATCCTCCTCTCTGTTCAAGCTGTTCCCTCTCTGAGACCACTTTCATCTAGCCTTTCAAGTTATCTATGTAGAACATATTTCTCAAGGCCTTGTTTCAAATTCTCAGGTCTTTCAATAATTAGAAACTCTATAGTGTTTTCACATTCATCCTCACTTGATTCTCATTACAATCCTGTATATAGATAAGCAGAGCTAGCTGAGATTATCAGCTTCATTTTACAGATGAGGCACCTGAGGCTCAGAAATTAAGGGACTTGCCCAAGTTTATACAGTCAGAGCTAGGATTTGGACTTAGGTCTGATTAAGTCCAATGATCAATTCCTTGTTTATAGTATGCTATGACACTTTTCTGATTCCTTTAGAATTTATAATCTATATTATTCAAGGTTTTACTCTCTATTTTATGCTGTATAACTTATCTCTTGGTGGGAGCAAATCAGACACAGTAACTCTCTTTTGTGGACTTCATAGAACTTACTTAGCACAGTGCTAGGCAAGTCTTAAGCATTAAATATATTTGGTTGATCCCTTACACTGCACCCCACTATAGTTTTCTTAGGGCTCTAGATAAATATTTCCTGAAGGAATCGATACATTAGTGATCTCCCTCACAGCTTGTATAAGGAGTGGCCCCCAAGATTCCTTTTCACTGCCTCATTTTTCTCCTGCTCTCTCTTTTCTGATAGACATCTCCTTCACACAGAGAATCCAGTAGAGGGTCTGGAATACAACCCAGTTAGGTAAGGGCTTTATTTTTATTTTCAAGCCTGTCTTAGACTTTCAGGAGCCAAAAGTTCAAATCGCAGCAGGATTGATTCAGCCCTTTCACAGCAATTTAGTACTATGCAGTTTGTTTAGACTGGTCAAGTTTCTTGGCCCTGGCTGAGCAGCATCATTATCTCTTCAAGCTTTCATGTATCAGCTTCCCTGGCCATATTTCACTTTCCATGTCTTTCTTTTCTAAAATCAGGTGAACATGCAAAATCACATACTTACACAATTATACACTTTTTCAACAAGCATGTCAAATATCTTCAAGGAATTTAAGTACAATACAGGAAGTTCTTCTCTCTGGGTTAGGCAAAACCAAGAAGTATGCAAAAGTTATACTCCTCAATACTTTGTAGAAAGGGGGTATTTTGTATCATTCTTTAGCTAGTGCATCAAGTGAGCAAAGATATGGTGTTGTCAGATTCTACTTAATCCACCTCAGCTGGAAGGCCAACTAGACAATGGATCTTAAGTGAAGTGAAAAATACTTGGCCAAGGGAAAAGAAAACTAAGTAGCAAATATTTTAATTTTTAATTGTGAAATATTTCAAACATACAGCAAACAGAGAGGATAACAAACAGCCAGATACTCAATAGACAGTACTATCACATTCTAACATTTTACTCTTTGGATTTTTAAGAAATAAAACACAACTGAAGCCTTCTGTGAACTTTTCTATGAGCCCTTTCACCCTGTCTGTACATGTAGCTACTCTTCCTAAATTTGGTGTTCATCTTTCCATTTATGTTTTTATATTATGCATATGGCATATTTTTAATGTAAAATTCATTCAGAAAGTTGTAGCTTGTAAAGCCTTGAACTTTTAAAATATTTCTTATATATTACTACATAAAGTAGATATAAAAGAATAAATAAAACATTTTTCCAGCTTAAAACTTCTAGTCCAGGGTGGATAGGTGAGTAAATATGTGATAAAGTCAAGAGAGCAAAATGCTAATTGTGAATCCAGGAAGGGTGTGTATTTGGGTGTTTACAGTTCTTTGTCTGCATTGTCTGCATGTTTACTTTTTTAAATAATAAAATGTTGGAAAAATAAAACAGGGGCGCCTGGGTGATGCAGTGTCCTCTGACTCTTGGCTTCAGCTCAGGTCTTGATGTCAGGGTCATGAGATTGAGCCCGGCGTGGGGCTCCACTCAGTGTAATCTGCTTGAGATTCTCTCTCCCTCTCCCTCTGCTCCTCCCTCAGCTCATGTGCGCATGCGCGCGCTTTTTCTCTCAAATAAAAAAATCTTTAAAAAAATAAATAAAACAAAAACCTCTAGTTTCTATTTTGTCTAAAAATCTCAGGAATAATATCAACTGGTTTCAGATACTTAGGAATCTGGTATACTTATAGAAAACAATAATTAGGCTTGATAGTCTAATTACTGTTCAACTTCTTACTTTATGGTATCTTTTTTTTTTTTTTTTTTTTAAGATTTTATTTATTTATTTGACAGAGAGAGACAGAGCGAGAGAGGAAACACAAGCAGGGGGAGTGGAGAGGGAGAAGCAGGCTTCCTGCTAAGCAGAGAGCCTGATGCGGGGCTTGATCCCAGGCCCCTGGGATCATGACCTGAGCCGAAGGCAGACACTCAACGACTGAGCCACCCAGGCGCCCCTGCTTTATGGTATCTAACAAATAAAAAAAGAAAAGACCAGTCCCTTTGAGATTTATCTTCACATAGTCACTTCTCGTAAAGTAGTTATTTCAGCTTTGACTTTTCTATCCTTTTCTGGGGTTCATGAAATGATTTGAAATTTTATAATCCCCTTCTCACCATGGTTTAAACCTAGAGGGGGGGAAACTATTTATGGTTGATAAGCATCCCTAATAAAATGAGTATATTAAATAATTAGAAGAGAAATACTTCTAAAAGTTTGTTTTAAAGATTTTATTTGAGAGAGAGAGAGAAAGAGAGAAGCAGACTCCCCGCTGAGCGCGACCCCTTTGCAATGCATGACTTGATCCCAGGGCCCTGAGATCCTGAGCTGAGTTGAAGGCAGCCGCTTAATCAACTGAGCCACCCAGGTGCCCCTAAAATTTTTTAAAAGGTTTTTGTAGTTCCCCTTATAAACCCTCTAAATGAACTCTTATTTTAGGAAAATGCTCTGTTACAAACTGACCACGAGAAGAAATACAAGAGATTCACTAATGATAAAAATACCTTCTGTGATAAAACATTTATGTAACAGGACTTTGCCTATTTGAGGTATTTTCATATTTCTATATTATTTATGCCTCATAATAAGCATGCTAATTTTTTTTTTTTAAGTAAGAGGAAACTGCGTCTCAAAGAATGAATCCAAGGTCATGCAACCAATACAAACATACATCTTCTAACTCCAATACCAGCGCTCTTTCCACATAATTGAAAACAATGGAATATATATCTTTCAGTTTTAGTGTTTTAAAATGACTACATTACCAGAAATTACATTATTTTTATTTGTTTGTAAGGTACTTCACTTTAAGTGGTCTAACTTAAAATAGTAATTACTCCTTGAGGCTGATGTTTTCATAATTTTATAGGTAAAATAATAGATACAGAGAAAAATAAACTTGAATGTGGACTGTTTCAGTTGCAGAATACTGCCTTTCAAAAGGAAGGTCTTCAAGGAAAAGGATTGTGTTGAGTTAAAAATAGCAATTTAATTTTGGGAAATGAGAGATACTACTGCCTTAACCCAACTTCTAACAACAATTTTTAAAGAAAAATTACTTATTAAAATTAATCATTTAGGTTAAAATTAAATTTAAAAATATTTCCAAGCTGATTTTTTAGATTGAGCAAATAGGAAGATATAATAAGTGGCTGTTAAAAATAAAGTCCTTAGTGAAATTTATTGATTGCTGAAAACCACTTATAATTATAGTCCTTTTTATGTCACAGAAAATAAATTTGGGCTTTTGAGTGAGAGGCTGGTGACAGATTTAGCTAACACTGAATGAATTACAATTAAAGAAAGTTATTTTCTTCTTATATTATTACCAGGAGTAATTTATTCTAGATATTACTGGAACAGAGGTGGATGATTAAACAGTCAGTTAAACTGTAACAAAAACATAGCTCCCCAACTCTCCATTCTGAAACTCTTTATAGTTGAATGGAATCGAAAGTGGCACCTAAATATACATTTAAAACATAATTCCTGTAAGAAGAAATCCCATCACTTTTAAAAAAAGAACAAAAGCACACAAACACCCACCTTTGTGGGCTGTTAAGTTTCATTTGCTTTGTAAAATGCAATCTCCGCTTAAAGGCATCTTAATTCTCCACAGCCACCCCATCTCCAAAGGTCCATACTGATATTGGACTATATTGGGTGATACTGCTGGAACAATGGATGTGTTCTATCAAACATTAAATTCACATTTCTCAAAGAGTTCAAATTTTGTTCTGCATCCCCCAAAACATAAAACATGTTTTGCCCCAAGGACCCTTTCTTAAAAAATCTCAGAAGAAAGATAGCTTGAGTCAATCAAACTTAAAAGCATTAACTACAGAAGAATGGCTGCTTACATTTTTACGTGGACATAATGGTAAGTACTGAAATGGTAAGTGCTAATACTCTAGAGAAAAGCCCTGTAATAATAAAAACAGAACACTAGGAGACAGAATAGTAAATTTCTTATACTGAATCTTTACAACAGGGCTTTCAAAGTCCCTTCAAATATTAATTCATATTTGGACATACACTGTGATTACTGTTCATATTTTACCGATGGATATACAGAGGCATACCAAAATATGAATACCAACTCTGCCAGGCACCATGTGAATACTAGGTATTCAAAGAAGTATGAGAATATATAATTATATGGTAAACAGTTCACAGTAAAGCAGGGGAGACAGATGAGATATATGAAAGACTGGCATTCGATTCACCAAACTACTCAACATTCTCCCTGAATGGTGTGCTCTTTACTGGTCTGCATTTGAAAAGTTTACTCTTCCCCTCCTCTCATCACCATCCAAAGCTGTCGGGTTAATGCTTTATTTAAGACCCCTTCTATAAAGGTTATCATGGTTCTCAGTAATAGTGAATAACATTTATTGAACATTTACTATGTGCTAAGCATTATGCCAAACTATTTAAATGAATTATATCTCATTTCATCATCACAGCAATCTGTGAAAATTGCTAATCAGCTTCCACTTTTAAAGGACTTGAGGGACTGACAGTCTCTATAAAGCATACTGTCATAGCAGCAGAGATATTCCTGCCTAACAGGCCACTCCTCTCTAGTAATGGCCATTCACTTCTACTTTTACCAGTTAAGGGGCATGCTTATGAAGAATCTGTGTGCTTGTGGGGCACCTGGGTGGCACGGTCAGTTAAGTGTCCAACTCTTGTTTTTGGCTCAGGTCATGATCTCATGCATTGTGAGATCGAGCCCCATGTCGGGGTCTGTGCTCAGCGGGAAGTTTGCTTGAGATTATCTCCCTCTGCCCCCCACCCCACCTTCTCTTTCTCTCAAATAAATAAATAAATCTTTTTAAAAAAGAATCTGTGTGTTTGTTTTAAAAACTTTGGTGCCCATTGCATTTCTTATCATAATTGTATAATGTAATTAAGTATTATATAAACCAATTACTTATGAGTACAAAAATAAAAGTTGTTATTTCTAGAAATATGAACTCAAATTTTTTTGAAAAACCTAAATAAAGGCTAGTTACTTTAAAAACTGTTGTTTAATTAGGTATGGCTAAGAGGGTTGTAAAAGACTGAAGGAAAGTTCTAAATTTCTAGTAGGATTCTGTACTCAACTCTCTTCACAATTATCTATAAGTTTTCACTCTAAAGAAATCAAAACAGGAAACTAAAGACAATGCTTTCATGATGGTTGGATTATACAAGAAAAACTAGAAATCAGAGTATCAGAAAACCAGGACAATTCACAACTCATCTAATTCTAAAATCCAGATTCTTAGCCAATACTCAAAAAGTGCTAAAGTTTACAGGACAGGGGCACCTGGGTGACTCAGTCAGTTGAGTGTCCAACTCTTGATTTCAGCTCAGGTCTTGATCTCAGGGTCATGAGTTTAAGCCCTGCATTGGGCTTCACGCCCACCCAGGGAGAAAAAAAGTTTACAGGATAAATGAATGAAAAGAGAAAACTCTCCATGGGAGGTGATATGAGGTAGACTTTAAAGGATGAATGGAATGTTACTAGACAAAAAAATGATGGGAAAGAGCATTCTAGAAGGTGGGTAGGAAAGGCATTAGAGTGAAGATATACTAAGTTTGAATTTGAGTTCAGTGCTGTATGATTTGTCACTAATCTCTTTGGGTCTCAGCTTCCTCATCTGAAAAATGGACAATAATTCCCTGGAACTGTTAGTAGGGATGAAATGAGATAATAAATATGAAGCATTAATTTGGTGCTTGAAGGCACATATAAGTTAGCTTTGAGAGGGTAAAAGGCATGTTTAGGGAAGAGCGCATAGTTCTTTAAGGCCTGAATAAAGGGTGTAAGGTTGAGTAGCAGTAGGTAAGGCTGGAAGGTTGAACTGGGGTCAGTTTTTAAAAAATGTCATACCAAAGTCTAGACCATTCTATAGGTAATAGAAAATAATGGGAGACTTTAAGTTGGAAAGTGACATGAATAAATTGGAGTCATGCCTGAAGGTAGGTGAAGGATATATCAGCATGAGGATCAGTTAGATGCAAAGAGATCATGTTAGGAGGCAATAATTCAAGCAAGAAAAGGGCGTAGATTAAGGGTGAGGCAGAACCTATAAGCAGAAAAGGAAAAGTCTGAGATAAAAACATATATGTACATTTTATGTAACCCCTTCTGCCCTTGATTCTATAAATACAGAATTAAAGTCCTTTATAAAGCTATTAACATAAATCCTGTCACTAAAATAAACTCTGTATTATCTTATGCAAGTTTTAAAAAATTTGATTAAAATAAGTTTTGCCAAATGATAGTGAATACCCAGATAATAAAGCCTATAGTATCATTACAGAATCAAAGGATCAGTCTGTCCAAATCCACCTTAAACCTGATGCTTACTATTCTTACTTGGATATTTGTTTAAGAAGTTATTTTCATGGTGGGGGGGGGATGGGTGAAATAGGTGAAGGGGATTAAGAGTGCATTTATCATGATGAGCACCGAGTAATGTACAGAATTGTTGAATCACTATATTGTACACCTGAAACTAATAAAACACTACATTAATTATACTGGAGTTAAAAAAAAGAAGTTATTTTCACTAATTTAAAATGGTTTTGTCTGTACTAAGTCCTTGTTTCAGTCTATAACCTTGTCATATTTGTTCTTTCATCAGTAAGAGGTCAGGAGGTAGAAGTGACAGACTTAGGGATTTATTGAATATGGAGGCATAGGGTAGAGTCAGGGATAAATATGAAGTTTCTAGCTTAAACTAGTAAGTGGATTGTGGGGTCCTTAAGAAGAAGAGGAAGAAACTTTGTAAGAGAAATAAATTTCGTAAATACAGTAAAGACAATCAAAAGACATACAAGAGATTGGAGGCAGTCAGAAATAAGCGCTTAGGGGCGCCTGGGTGGCTCAGTCGTTAAGCGTCTGCCTTCGGCTCAGGTCATGATCCTGGAGTCCTGGGATCAAGCCCTGCATCGGGCTCCCTGCCCCGCAGGAAGCCTGCTTCTCCCTCTCCCACTCCCCCTGCTTGTGTTCCCTCTCTCGCTGTGTCTCTCTCTGTCAAATATATAAATAAAATCTTAAAAAAAAAAAAAGAAAGAAGTGCTTAAAGTTCAAAAAAGAGATCTGAGGTGAATACATAAATTTGAAAGTTCTTGGCACATGGGTATGAAGAATGGGGTGGATGAAATCACCAAAGAACAACAGACAGAGCAGAGAATGGGAAGCCATCAGTACTCTTGAAATTTTATGCAAAATTAAGTTGTATGCACACATTTTTCTTTTGAAAATGTCTAGCATTTTAACTAGCTTTTCAAATGATTCCATGTTCCCCAAAAGGTTGAAAATGTTGCTCTAAAGTAAAAGAGAGGTAAGAATGATTTCTGGGGACAAATTAACTTTTAAGAGATAAATAGGGGAAGACTTGCTGGTGAAACCAATTGGGAGGTTATGGGCAAAGGCCATAAGGGGAACCAGCAAAGAATGATGATAAGAAAACCAAAGGAGGTGAAAACTGCAGAGAAGAAAGGTCTATAGTGCCATTTAAGATGGGAACCAAAAAGTATTCACTGGCGATCTTAACAGCAGCAGCAGTTTGAGTGGTAGAAGGATAAAAGCTAGATTTCATGGGTTGAAGAGTGAATGGGAGTGGACAAAGGATGCAGTAAATACAGACTGTCCTTTCAAGAAATCAAAATAAAATTGTAGTTTGAGATGAAAGCAAGGTTATGGAATATTTTAAAATTATATTTCAATTTCTTTTAGTTTGATAAAGACCCAACCACATTGATAAGATGACGGAAACAAGCCAGTTGAGAGAGGTAAAATATATATTTAACCCGATGACAAAGGAGGACATTGTCACAATAATTGATCTTGTTATGCAAACATTTTTAACTTAAAGGATAATATTTATAGTCTAAACTCCAAGAAACCATTAGAATGTTTTAAGACTATTAGAATATTTTGCAGAGTCAACACTTTCCAAAATGTATTCACACACTTGAACCCACGGATCCATATCAAGTTGGCTTGTCAGCCATTTTCCAGAAATTTCTTGAGTGACAGAGAAATGTAATTGTGTGTGTGTGTGTGTGTGTGTGTGTGTGAATCTCAATCCATCTCTTAGTTTACATTATTATTGCAATGCTGCTAAGTAATCCTGACCTTCTCAACTCCAGGTCAGTTCCTAAACTCCACAGGACAACCCTACCTGCATGCTATATGGCATTTAGAGTTCAATACATCCCCAAATAAACTACAGTATATATAAAAAACCCAAACAGTATGTGTGGGGGAGGGAGAATTCAGTTAATAAGCTTTGCATGGTAGAATCTGGTACTCTAAAAATTGAGCTCTTGCATGGTTACCTTACCTCAATTAAGGAACTTACAATTTCATATGTAACTTCTAGCCGACAGGTTTTTTTTTTTTTTTTTTAAGATTTTATTTATGTATTTGACAGAGAGAGACACAGCAAGAGAGGGAACACAAGCAGGGGCAGTGGGGGAGGGAGAAGCAGGCCTCCCGCCAAGCAGGGAGCCCGACGTGGGGCTCGATCCCAGGACGCTGGGACCATGACCTGAGCCAAAGCCGGACGTTTAATGACTGAGCCACCCAGGCGCCCCTAGCTAACAGGTTATTTAAAACAACAACCATTTCCTCTTCTCAAACACAGATAAAATCTCCAACTTAAAAATAGTAACATACATGAACTTCCTATTGGCATAATATTTTTACATGTAATTATTTGCAATCTTCCCAAATATGCCTTTCTTATCTTCTTCATGGCCTATCTTTTCCTGTTCCAGAGGATATAAATATTTTATGTGGCTAAAGATGTAGCAGCAATATATAAGTGTAATGTGTGTGTAATATATATATGCTAGAGCATCCTTTTTATAGAAAGCCCAGTTTGGTTTACTTAAAATTAAGTCATTTGGCATCCTATACAATTCATATACCAACCTATCTAAGATAATCACCATTTAATTCAGTTGAATTAAATTAAAAGTGACTTCATTGATCATATGTTCCAGCTGTTAAGAAGAGGGATAGCTAAGCAAAACTAAACAAAACGATAAAACTTTGGCCTGCTGGGTATATTTTAACTTATTTGAAAAAAGCTTTAACTTTAAAATCAACTGCTTATATTCCCCAACGCCCAAGGAACTAGGCTGTAGTGATTTTGAAGGTTTCTGAAATATGCACTATGAAGATTTATTCATTATGGACAAAAAATTATAATCTTAGTTTTAGAAGAACTCAGTTTATAATGATAAAAAGGAAAAACAGTAAAAATAATATTAATAATTACTACCCTTTGAGTGCCTATTACTGTGATAGTCACTTAACCTTCATATTTTACGAAAATCCTTAAGAGAAACTGAAATATTTTGTTTCTATTACAGAGTTGAGGAAATGGGCTCAAAGAGGTTAAATATCTTTCCCAAAACCTGAAAATGGATGAAAAGTATGGTTCTTTACTCATTACTTCTATAGGAAGTTACTGAGTACTTTCTATGTGCCAGAATTTAAGGATACAATCATGAACAAGATAGAGATTCTGTCTTTACTCATTGGTAAGTGGCAAGAAGAGACAACAAGTAATATGTAATAACAGTGGTGGAAGTGTTGTAAAAGGGAAGCAGAGAGTTCTGTTAGAGCATGAAGTGAGAATTTTTCTACTGAAGAGGATGGATTGTTGTAAGCAAAGATGGCTCATAACCAATCATGTGTTTTAAACAGTTTGTAAATTTCCTGACCTTTTGTTTGGTGTTTCAGCAGAACAGCTGTTTTAGGGCTGGGCTAGGTAATCAATAACAGGTCCTTTCTTCTCTCTCCAAATGACTGCTTGGCTTGGGGAAATTCCCAGTGAATAATTAACACCAGAATAGTCTGCCTGTTATGTTTATTAATATATTCTTTCTGCCTCAGGATAGTGGAATAGTGGTGAGTCAGAGAAGCAAGTAGATGAGTCTCTGCTTAATATTCATTGAATGAATAAAACAAGATGATCAGCACCTTTAAACAGGGATTTCCAAATAGCATCCAATAGCTGCGACTTTAAGTTATCATCCAGGTTGAATCATCTCAACTACTGACCCCGAGATGGGAAGCTCCCATTCCTAATCCATACCAGATTTGTACTAAAGAAGAATTTTATTGGTATCTAAAGTCTGTCAACTTCTCTTCTTGTTTTTCCTCAGTAAATTATCTTAACACTATATGATATAAAGGGTGTCAGTCAAAACACAGAGTTAGAGAAATTAGGCTGTGAGTTTGTGAAACTAAAATGGAAAAGAATTTAGACAAGTACTAGTGAAAGTATCACCAATTTACATCTTGCTGTAATATTGGGTGCTTAATATTTGGTAAGGCTTTCCTATACACTATTTTGCTTTTTCAACAGACCTAGAGGATAGATAGGCAGATGTTATCCTCATTTTACAGATAAGGAAACGGAGGCTTAGCATAGTAAGAGGTGAGGCAGAACTAAAATTAGGTCTTCATACTCTTAGTTCACTGTTCTTTCCCTCTATTACACTGCTGGATACCCATACTTTCCTTGATGACCCCTTCATATATATAAAAAGAAAATCAAATAAGCTGTAGACTTAGAGTCTTGTCTAACTAGACAGGAAGGCTAAGACAAACTAATTATTATAGAAATAATATTAAATGACAATAGAAAAATAACGTAGTCCAATTCCTTGCCATTACATAGGTATGATAGAAATTGTATGCCTAAAATTTATATACATTTATATATGTTTCTGCTTCAATCCAATTTGAAGAACAGATGCTGCTTTGGGATAAATTTTTACTTTTACCTGGGAAATTTTTTGTTTTTCAGAAATCTTGTTCTGAAGATGAAAATATGGCAAACATTTTGAAGTGTCTTTTCAGAAGACTAATATTCTGTAAATACTAATACTCAACATATTAGTTCTAGTAAATGCTCTTTAATTTCACTTTGTAAAAATTCTCCATCAGAACGTTTATAGCAGCTTTAGAGGTAATTAAATATGAATGTTGAAGTGATACAGAATTTGATGATGACGGCAATTTGAGTTCATTTGGGTTATCATAGGAAATCTTCTGTAGTATCTATTTCCTTTAAAATATATTTATTTTTTATTTATTTTTTTAAAGATTTTATTTATTTATTTGACAGAGAGAGAGCACAAGCAGGGGGAGCAGCAAGCAGAGGAAGAGGGAGAAGCAGGCTTCCCGCTGAGCAGGGAGCCCAATGCGGGGCTCGATCCCAGGACCTTGGGATCATGACCTGAGCCGAAGGCAGAAGCTTAACGACTGAGCCACCCAGGTGCCCCTCCTTTAAAATATATTTAAAACTAAACATACACATAGGTGAAAGAGACATATATATGTATAATATATGTATATTTGTATGTATGTATATTATATATATATAGTTTTCTTACCCTGAAATATATACTTGTATGTGTATATACATGCATGTGTACACACACACACTGTATATATGTTTCAGGTAAAAAAATCATGTATATCAGGAGTTCCTACAGTTTATACTGTTTAAATCCATAAGCACAAGAATATCAGAAGAAGAAAATAAAAAGCTTGACCTTATACTGAACTTGGCAGTTCTGAATTAAGTATTCAGAATAGAACTTTCCTAATAGCCTCTTATCCTTTCATCCAAAACAAATAACTTGTAGCGAACAAGAAGGAAAGTATACTAACTTTATTAATTTTTTTTTAAGTTCCCTGAATATTTCCTGGAGGAAGATGAGATTCTAATTTTGGGGGTTGGAAGAGGAGGGTAGAGAAGTGGAGAAAAAGGAAAGGCAAATCTTAGGTTCTTATCTGTAAGCTATTTTTTCTTTAAATGAAGTTAATTACACCTTTCATTCAATTAGGAAAAGGTAATAGCACTATAAAAAGTTAATCATCCAGTCATGAATTACTTTTAAAGCTACAAGATGCTTATTGCTATACAAGCTTCCCTAGTTTCAATTCATACATTTATCATTAATTTATTCATAATTTAACAATTAGGTAATGCATGTCTATTAATTGCCAGGGGTTGGCCTGGATCTTGGGAATGCAAAAACAAGGAATGCATGGGAGCTGAGAGCCTAAAGGGGAGTAAACAAGAGTGTGAAAACTGAAGTCCTTTCCTAGAGAAATATCTGTGAATTATTATGAACTCACATTGCTAATTTTATTCATCAAATTAATATAGAACAGACCTGCAAAATTCAACATAGTTTTACAGCAGGACTAATAGCAAATCCACTAAAATGAGTGAGTGGAACTATCCTGTGACTATGTCTTAAAAAAAAAAAAGAAAAAAAAAAAAAAATATATATACACACACACACACACACACATATATATATATATACACACATATATATATATATAGAGAGAGAGAGAGTTGTCTTTTATTTGTATGTTCTACTTTTTTTTGTTGTTGGTGGGAAGAAAAGAAAGTCCTTAATATAGTGGCTCTCCTATCCTGGATTTATGCCTTCAAACTCATTCCCTGAGTTTCCTTGGCCATATTGTTTTGTCTATAGGATAGGGCTTTATCCTGAGACAATGCCACTTGCTGGTCTTGCTAAATTGGTAAAGACCATGGCACCACAAGTCATCAGTACTCTGTATCTGCCCTTGAACTCTTTACAACAACGCTTTAGTTTTAATTTTAAACATAATCTGGAAAAAGCTCTTCAAATGCCTCAAAAACTATGGTAAAAGGAAGACAGCAGGTCTAGCAGGACTTTGGATCATGAGCAGCTCCTTGGATCAGGCTCTAGTTAATAGAATCCACACATCTGCCTCTGCAGACGCTGTCCAGCAACAGCTTGGCAGTTTCTGCCCAGATCCTCTAGAGCACGGCTGCCCCCTGGCCCTTATGGTTGAGGGCCAGTTCGGCAATAAGGAAGGTTCCATTGGTGGTCTTAGCAAAGAATGAGAGCCCAAAGATAGAAACTTCCCAGGGTTGGCCCTTTTCATGTGGTCTGTGTAAAGTACAAAATTGTTGAAGGTGCTCCTTGAGAGTGCCACAATTTGGTTAGTCATCAAAGGTGATAACATCTATGGAGTACATTTTCCTCTGATACTTTTTAAAAAAAGATTTACTTATTTATTTGAGAGAGAGAGAGGATGTGCAAGTGCAAGTGCACGTGTGTGTGTGTGTGGGGGGGCATAGGGAGAGGGAGAGAAAGTCCCAGGCCGACTCAGCGCTGAGAGTGTCTTTTAAAATTTCTTTTAGCAATGATTTATAGTGTTCATTGTATAGTCTTTCATCTCCTTGGTTAATTCCTAAGTATCCTTTTTGATGTTATTATAAATGGAATTGTTTTTGTAATTTTCTTTTTAGATTGTTCATTGTGTACAGATATGTAACTGACTTTTGTGTCTTGACTTAGTATCATATTGCCTGAAAGCAGAAATAATTCTACTTCTTCTTTTCCAATTTGGATGGTGTTTTATTTCTTTTTCTTCCTTAATTGCTCTGGCTAGAACTTTCAGTCCTATGCTGATAGAAGTAGTGAAAATGGGCATCCTTGCCTTGTTTCTGATCTTAGAGGAAAAGCTTTCAGTCTTTCACATTTCACATCAAAAGGTGTTGAGTTTTGTCAAATGCACTTTCTGCATCAATTGAAATGATTGTTTTTTTCCCCTTTATTCTGTTGATGTGGCATGTTATTACACTGATTGATTTTCATATGTGGACTATCCTTGCATTCCAGGAATAAATCCCACTTGGTCACAGGGTACAGTTCTTTTAATATGTTGCTGAATTCTGTTTGTGAGTAATTTGTTGGAAATTTCTGCATCAATATTCATATGAAATACTGCTCTATAGTTTTCCTTTTTAATAGTGTCTTTGTCCGGCTTTGGTATAATGGTAACGCTGGTTTCAGAATGAATTAGATTTAAAAATCTAATTTTTTAAAAATCTAAAAAATTAATTTTTTTTGAAGTTTGAGAAGGATTGGTATTATTAGTTCTTTAAATGTTTGGCAGCAATGTCAGTGAAGCCAACGGGTTCAGGGCTTTTCTCTGTTGGGAGATTTCTGATCACTGATTTAATCTTCTTACTAGCTATAGGTCTATTCAGATTTCCTATTTCTTTGTGATTTAGTCCTGGTAGTTTTTTTCCTGGAAATTTATCCATGTTATCTAGGTTATCCAATTTGTTGGTGTACCACTGTTCATAGTACACTCTTATAATCCTTTTCATTTCTGTAGAATCAGTAGTAATGTCTCCACTTTCATTTCTGGTTTAATAATTTGAATCTCTTCTCTTTTCTCCTTAGTTTATCTAGCTAAAGGTTTGTCAGCTTATCAATCTTTTTGAAGAACCAATTTTTTGTTTCATTGACTTTTTCTCTATTGTTCTTCTACTCTCTATTTCATTTATCTTTGTTCTAATTTTTATTATTCCCTTCCCTCTTCTAGTTATGGATTTACTTTATTCTTTGAGCTGTAAAGTTGGGCTGTTGATTTGAGATCTTGTTTTTAAGATTCTATTTTTAAGTAATCTTTATACCCAACGTGGGGCTCAAACTTACAACCCCGAGATCAAGAGTCACATGCTCTACCAACTGAGCCAGCCAGGTGCCCCAAGATCTTGTTTTGTTTTTTTAAAGATTTTATTTACTTATTTAGTTATTTATTTAGTTATTTATCTTAGAGTGAGCAGAGGGAGCAGCAGAGGGAGAGACAGAGTCCCAAGCAGACTCTGCACTGAGTGTGCAGCCCTATGTGGGGTCCGATCCCACAACCCCAAGATCATGATCTCAGCTGAAATCAAGAGTTGGACACCCAACTGACTGAGCCACCCAGGTGTCCTGATCTTGTTTTTTAATGTAAGCATTTATAGCTATACATTTTTCCTTTAGCCCTGCTTTTGCTGCATCCCATAAGTTTTGGCATGCTGTGTTTTATTTTCATTTGTCTCCAAGTATTTTCTAATTTCCCTTGTGGTTTCTTTGATGCATTGGTTGTTTAGAAGTGTGTTGTTTAATTTCCAATATTTTGTGAATTTTCCAGTTTTCCTTTCATTATTGACTTCTATCTTCATTACACTGTGGTCAGAGAAGATGCTTTGTATAAGATCTACCTTTTCAAATCTATTGAGACTTAATTTGTTGCCTAACATATGGTCTATCTTAGAAAGTGTCCCATGGGCCCTTGAGAAGAACGTATATTCTGGTGTTGTTGGATGGTGTTCTGTACATGTCTGTTAAGTCTAGTTGATTTATTGTCTTGGTTAAGTCTTCTATTTTTTTTTACTTATCTTTTGTCTGGTTGTTCTATCCATTATTATGAGTGTAATATTAAAGTCTCTATTACTATATAAATATCTATTTCTCCCTTCAATTCTGTTTGTTTTTGCTTCATACATTTTGATGGTTTGTCATTAGGTACATAAATATTTGTAACTGTTACATCTTCTTGCTGTATGGAATCTTTTTAAAAAACCTAAAGTGTAATTAACATACAGTGTCATATTAGTTCCTGTATAGTTCCAATACAATAATTCAATAATTCTATATACTTACATAAGAAAAAACTTTTCTAAAACTTAGTTTGGAAAAGTCAAGAACTGAGGGGAAATTTACATTTTTGTTGTTGTTGTTAATGCCATGAAGAATAACATCTGGAAAAAAAGTAAAATTATTTACCTAGCTTTAAAAGATATACCTAATTTCATCATGGCTGCAATAATTAGATTTGCTTTTTAAATCAGATTTAAAAAGAATGTCCTTCATAGCTACCAGAAACAGAACATGCCAGATAAATATAAAATATCTGTGAATACATTCTTCAGAAACAAAGAATACTTCAGTGAAATGAAAATTCTCACTCTTGTCAAGAAACTAGGAAAAGGAGGAGGAGGAGGAGCAAGATGGCGGAGGAGTAGGAGACCTAAATTTCATCTGGTCCCAGGAATTCAGCTAGATAGGGATCAAACCATTCTGAACACCTACGAACTCAACAGGAGATCGAAGAAAAGAATAGCAGCAACTCTCTGAACAGAAAAGCGACCACTTTCTGGAAGGTAGGACGTTTGGAGAAGTGAATCCTAGGCGATATTCGGGAAGATAGACGGCGGGGGAGGGGGCCTTCGTTGGCCGCTACTGGCAAGTGATAGAGCAGCAGAGCACAAAATCGGAAATTTTAGAAGTCTGCTCTGCTGAGGGATGTCGCTCCAGTGGCTAAGCGGGAGGGGGGACCCTCGCTGGGACAGTGTGGTCTCAGGACCCTCTGGGTCACAGGAAGACCGGGGGGTGCCTGAGTGCGGCAGAGCTCCCAGGTATTGGAGCAGGGAAGCCGGCTGCAGACACGGAGCCGAGGAGTGGGCTCTCAGCTCAGGGTTGCCATAAACCGTGATCCGCGGCACAATCGGGCCACTGCCCTTCCAGCAGGGACCCAACAAGCGGCAGATCCGGGGAGACTCCCTTTCCTCCCCTTGGAGGAGCGGCGCAGGAGCACACCGCAGGGATCTGCTGGGTTTGGAGACTCCACAGGGGGTCGAGTGCCAGAGATAGAAATGCTCAGTCACAGGCCGGGTGAGCACGGAGTGCGGCCGGAGACCAGGGAGATGGGAGTGACTGACTGCTTTTCTCTGGGGGCGCACTGAGGAGCGGGGCCCCGAGTTCTCCGCTTCTCCGGGGCGGAGATTAGGAGGCCGCCATTTTCACTCTCCTCCTCCAAAGCTGTATGGAAAGCTTGCAGGGAACAAAAGCTTCCGAGAGCAAACCCGAGCAGATTACTTAGCCAGGACGGCAAGGGCGGGGCAATTCCGCCTCCAGCAAAGACATTTGGGAACCACGGCAACAGGCCCCTCCCCCAGAAGATCAGCAAGAACAGCCAGCCAAGACCAAGTTTACCGATCAATGAGAATGGCAGAACTCCAGTGTTAGGGGAATACTGCACATAGAATTCATGGCTTTTTTCCCATGATTCTTTAGTCTTCCAAGGTTAATTTTTTTAATTTTCTTTTTTTTCTTTTTCTTTTTCCCTTTTTCAACAAACATCTTATCAATCCCTTTTTTAAAAAATATTTTTTATTTTTCATTTTTACAGTCATATTCCATCCCTTCATCATATTTACCCTTATTTTTGTACATATATGTTTTTCTTTCTTTAAAATTTTGGGAGGCACTTTCTTCTAACAGACCAAAATACACCCAAAATCTAGTGTGTGGCACTGATCTATCCACCAGCCTGATCATATTTGATCATATTCTGTTTTTTTTTTATCTTTTTCTTTTTTCTTTCTTTCCCTTTCTTTTCCACTGGTTTCAGAGTCTCTTCTGATTTCTTTAGTGTATATTTTTCTGGGGTCGTTGTTACCCTGTTAGCATTTTGTTCTCTCATTCATCGATTCTCCTCTGGACAAAATGACAAAACGGAAAAAATCACCTCAAAAAAAAAGAACAAGAGGCTGTACCGACTGTCAAGGACCTAATCAATATGGACATTAGTAAGATGTCAGAACTAGAGTTCAGAATGATGATTTTAAAGATACTAGCTGGGCTTGAAAAAAGCATGAAAGATATTAGAGAAACCCTTTCTGGAGAAATAAAAGAACTAAAATCTAACCAAGTCAAAATCAAAAAGGCTATTAATGAGGTGCAATAAAAAATGGAGGCTCTAACTGCTAGGATAAATGAAGCAGAAGAGCAAATTAGTGATATAGAAAACCAAATGATGGAAAATAAAGAAGCTGAGAAAAAGAGAGATAAACAACTACTGGATCACAAGGGCAGAATTCAAGAGATAAGTGATACCATAAGATGAAACAATATTAGAAGAATTGGGATCCCAGAAGAAGAAGAAAGAGAGAGGGGCAGAAGGTATATTGGAGCAAATTATAGCAGAGAACTTCCCTAATTTGGGGAAGGAAACAGGCATCAAAATCCAGGAGGCACAGAGAACCCCCCTCAAAATCAATAAAAATAGGTCAACACCCCGACATCTAATAGTAAAACTTACGAGTCTCAGAGACAAAAAGAAAATCCTGAAAGCAGCTTGGGAGAAGAGATCTGTAACCTACAATGGTAGAAACATTAGATTGGCAACAGACCTATCCACAGAGACCTGGCAGGCCAGAAAGAACTGGCATGATATATTCAGAGCACTAAATGAAAAAAATATGCAGCCAAGAATACTATATCCAGCTAGGCTGTCACTGAAAATAGAAGGAGAGATAAAAAGCTTCCAGGACAAACAAAAACTAAAGGAATGTGCAAACACGAAACCAGCCCTACAAAAAATATTGAAAGGGGTCCTCTAAGCAAAGAGAGAGCCTAAAAGCAACATAGACCAGAAAGGAACACAGACAATATACAGTAACAGTCACCTTACAGGCAATACAATGGCACTAAATTCATATCTTTCAAGAGTTACCCTGAATGTAAATGGGCTAAATGCCCCAATCGAAAGACACAGGGTATCAGATTGGATAAAAAAAACCAGACCCATCGATATGCTGTCTGCAAGAGACTCATTTTAGACCCAAAGAAACCCCCAGATTGAAAGTGAGGGGGTGGAAAACCATTTACCATGCTAATGGACACCAAAAGAAAGCTGGGGTGGCAATCCTTCTATCAGACAAATTAGATTTTAAACCAAAGACTATAATAAGAGATGAGGAAGGACACTATATCCTACTTAAAGGGTCTATCCAACAAGAAGATCTAACAATTGTTAAATATCTATGCCCCTAACATGGGAGCAGCCAATTATATAAGCCAATTAATAACAAAAGCAAAGAAACACATCGACAACAATAATAGTAGGGGACTTCAACACCCCCTCACTGAAATGGACAGATCATCTAAGCAAAAGATCAACAAGGAAATAAAGACTTTAAATGACACACTGGACCAGATGGACTTCACAGATATATTCAGAACATTCCATCCCAAAGCAACAGAATACACATTCTTCTCTAGTGCCCATGGAACATTCTCCAGAATAGATCACATCCTAGGTCACAAATCAGGTCTCAACCGGTTCCAAAAGATTGGGATCATTCCCTGCATATTTTCAGACCACAATGCTTTGAAACTAGAACTCAATCACAAGAGGAAAGTTGGAAAGAACTCAAATACATGGAGGCTAAAGAGCAACCTACTAAAGAATGAATGGGTCAACCAGGAAATTAAAGAATTTAAAAAATTCATGGAAACAAATGAAAATGAAAACACAACCCTTCAAAATCTTTGGGATGCTGCAAAGGCAGTCCTAAAAGGAAAGTATATAGCAGTACAAGCCTTTCTCAAGAAACAAGAAAGGTCTCAAATACACAACCTAACCCTACACCTAAAGGAGCTGGAGAAAGAACAGCAAATAAAGCCTAAACCCAGCAGAAGAAGAGACATAATAAAGATCAGAGCAGAAATCAATGAAATAGAAACCAAAAGAACAGTAGAACAGATCAACGAAACTAGGAGCTGCTTCTTCGAAAGAATTAACAAGACTGATAAACTCCTGGGCAGACTTATCAAAAAGAAAAGAGAAATGGCCCCAATAAATAAAATCATGAATGAAAGAGGAGAGATCACAACCAACACCAAAGAAATACAAACAATTATAAGAACATATTATGAGCAACTATATGCCAACAAATTAGATAATCTGGAAGAAATGGATGCATTCCTAGAGATGTATCAACTACCAAAACTGAACCAGGAAGAAATAGAAAACCTGAACAGACCTATAACACTAAGGAAATTGAAGCAGTCATCAAAAATCTCCCAACAAACAAAAGCCCAGGGCCAGATGGCTTCCCAGGGGAATTCTACCAAACATTTAAAGAAGAATTAATACCTATTCTTCTGAAACTGTTCCAAAAAATAGAAATGGAAGGAAAACTTCCAAACTCGTTTTATGAGGCCACCATTACCTTGATCCCAAAACCAGACAAAGACCCCATCAAAAAGGAGAATTACAGACCAATATCCTTGATGAACATGGATGCAAAAATTCTCACCAAAATACTAGCCAATAGGATCCAACAGTACATTAAAAGGATTGTTCACCATGACCAAGTGGGATTTATCCCTGGGCTGCAAGGTTGGTTCAACATCCGCAAATCAATCAATGTGATACAATACATTAATAAAAGAAAAAACAAGAACCATATGATCCTCTCAATAGATGCAGAAAAAGCATTTGACAAAGTACAGCATCCTTTCTTGATCAAAACTCTTCAGAGTATAGGGATAGAGGGTACATACCTCAATATCATAAAAGCCATCTATGAAAAACCTACAGCGAATATCATTCTCAATGGGGAAAAACTGAAAGCTTTCCCCCTAAGGTCAGGAACACAGCAGGGATATCCACTATCACCACTGCTATTCAACATAGTGCTAAAGTTCTAGCCACAGCAATCAGACAACAAAAAGAAATCAAAGGCATCCAAATCGGCAAAGAAGAAGTCAAACTCTTACTCTTTGCAGATGATACGATACTTTATGTGGAAAACCCAAAAGACTCCACCCCAAAACTGCTAGAACTCATACAGGAATTCAGTAAAGTGGCAGGATATAAAATCAATGCACAGAAGTCAGTGGCATTCCTATACACCAACAACAAGACAGAAGAAAGAGAAATTAAGGAGTCGATCCCATTTATGATTGCACCCAAAACCATAAGATACCTAGGAATAAATCTAACCAAAGAGGCAAAGAATCTGTACTCAGAAAACTATAAAATACTCATGAAAGAAACTGAGGAAGACACAAAGAAATGGAAAAACGCTCCATGCTCATGGACTGGAAGAACAAATATTGTGAAGATGTCAATGCTACCTAGAGCAATCTACACATTTAACGCAATCCCTATCAAAATACCATCAAGATTTTTCAAAGAAATGGAACAAATAATCCTAAAATTCGTATGGAACCAGAAAAGACCCCGAATAGCCAGAGGAATGTTGAAAAAGAAAAGCAAAGCTGGTGGCATCACAATTCCGGACTTCAAGCTCTATTACAAAGCTGTTATCATCAAGAGAGTATGGTACTGGCACAAAAACAGACACATAGATCAATGGAACAGAATGGAGAGCCCAGAAATGGACCCTCAACTCTATGGTCAACTAATCTTCGGCAAAGCAGGAAAGAATGTCCAATGGAAAAAAGACAGTCTCTTCAACAAATGATGTTGGGAAAATTGGACAGCCACATGCAGAAGAATGAAACTGGACCATTTCCTTACACCACACACAAAAATAGACTCCAAATGGTTGAAAGACCTCAATGTGAGACAGGAGTCCATCAAAATCCTAAAGGAGAACACAGGCAGCAACCTCTTCGACCTCAGCTGCAGCAACTTCTTCCTAGAAACATCACCAAAGGCAAGGGAAGCAAGGGCAAAAATGAACTACTGGGACTTCATCAAGATAAAAAGCTTTTGCACAGCAAAAGAAACAGTCAACAAAAGCAAAAGACAACTGACAGAATGGGAGAAGATATTTGCAAATGACATATCAGATAAAGGGCTAGTATCCAAAATCTATAAAGAACTTATCAAACTCAACACCCAAAGAACAAAGAATCCGATCAAGAAATGGGCAGAAGACATGAACAGACATTTTTCCAAAGAAGACATCCAAATGGCCAACCGACACATGAAAAAGTGCTCAACATCGCTCGGCATCAGGGAAATCCAAATCGAAACCTCAATGAGATACCACCTCACACCAGTCGGAATGGCTAAAATTAACAAGTCAGGAAACGACAGATGTTGGCGAGGATGCAGAGAAAGGGGAACCCTCCTACACTGTTGGTGGGAATGCAAGCTGGTGCAGCCACTCTGGAAAACAGTATGGAGGTTCCTCAAAAAGTTGAAAATAGACCTACCCTACGACCCAGCAATTGCACAACTGGGTATTTACCCCAAAGATACAAATGTAGGGATCCGAAGGGGTATGTGTACCCCGATGTTTATAGCAGCAATGTCCACAATAGCCAAACTATGGAAAGAGCCAAGATGTCCATCGACAGATGAATGGATAAAGAAGATGTTGTATATATATATACAATGGCATATTATGCAGCCATCAAAAGGAATGAAATCTTGCCATTTGCAATGACGTGGATAGAATTGGAGGGTGTTATGCTGAGCAAAATAAGTCAATCAAAGACATGTATCATATGAGCTCACTGATATGAGGAATTCTTAATCTCAGGAAACAAACTGAGGGTTGCTGGAGTGGTGGGGGGGTGGGAGGGATGTGGTGGCTGGGTGATAGACACTGGGGAGGGTATGTGCTATGATGAGTGCTGGGAATTGTATAAGACTGTTGAATCACAGACCTGTACCTCTGAAACAAATAATACAGTATATGTTAAAAAAAAAAAAGAAGGTAGCAGGAAGGGAAAAATGAAGGGGGGGGAAATCGGAGGGGGAGACGAACCATGAGAGACTATGGACTCTGAGAAACAAACTGAGGGTTCTAGAGGGGAAGGAGGTGGGGGGATGGGTTAGCCTGGTGATGGTATTAAAGAGGGCACGTACTGAATGGAGCACTGGGTGTTATATGCAAAGAAGGAATCATGGTACACTACATCAAAAACTAATGATGTAATGTATGGTGATTAACATAGCATAATAAAAAAAAAAAAAAGAAACTAGGAAAAGAGCCAATGTGAATGTACTTAATGCCAGAGAACAGTACACTTAAAAATGGTTAACAGGGCAAATTTTATGTTAAGTATATTTTTCCACAATTAAAATAAAAATATTCTTTAAAAAAAAAAGTATGCACTTAACAATTTAATGGGGCAACCCCATACAGTGGCAGAACTCAACAGAATGAGAGGACAGCTCACTACACCCTATGTTGGCCATACCCAAATGTTTATAAACAGTTGATAGTTCTCTGGATTATAAGAATAATCTGCATGGTGGGAGGTAGAGATTCAAATTTCAGTAGGGTCAATAGCAAAAGATGTACGGCTTCAATGTGATCAGTTAGAACCAATTTTTAATATATGGAAAGTTCTACATTTGTAAGCAAACAAATCACACACATACATACTGTTATAAGTTCAATAAATATTCAGTTATACTTTCTTAAAACAGAAAAGCAAGGTGATAGAGCATTTTAGTATCAAACGGCTCAAGAAAAAAATTCCTTGTATTTGCAACTTTCTGTAAATATGAGATTATTTCTTTTTTTTTGTTTTAAATTTTAAAAATGATAAAAATGAGGCAGCTCAGATTTACAATGGACTTTTCTTCTTTCCTGTCTTGTTTCTTTTTTTTTATTTAAGTACAATACTTTTATTCTCTAGGATAATGTATTCTTTAACTAGAACATATACTGAGGTGGGAGTATATCTGTCCTTTTCTCATGGGCAATGTAGTACATTTATTATTATGATATTTAAATCCATACTAAAATTATTTTTTTTATTAAAGATTTTATTTATTTATTTGACAGAGAGAGAGAGACAGCGAGAGAGGGAACACAAGCAGGGGGGGTGGGAGAGGGAGAAGCAGGCTTCCCACCAAGCAGGGAGCCCAACATGGTGCTTGATCCCAGGACCCTGGGATCTGACCTGAGCCGAAGGCAGCCGCTTAACCGACTGAGCCACCCAGGCGCCCCCATACTAAAATTATTTCACCAAATAAACTGAAATTAAATGAAGACATATCCCAAAAGTACAAATAACAGAGCAAATAGAAGATTAAAAAAACCTGAGGAGGTACCAAAGACTAAGATTTGGAGAAGAGATTTGGCCACCGATTGAATGAACTAGTAACACAGTGCCATTGTGAAACTATATCTTACACAAAGACACGTCTTGATTCTGTTTTCTTTCAATTGTCTTCAAGAGGTCTCCATTTGACTATTGCACCGTTATTTTACACGTTCAAAGGTGAACTCCTCACATAGTTTTTTTTTTTTAACTACATCATTTTTAGTAGAGATATCAACACTCTCTTATTTTCATTTATCCACTCAACATTCACCTAAGCATTTACTGAGTGCCAACTACATGCTAGTTGCTGTGGATACTGAGAGAAAAGGCATCACCCCTGTCTTCATGCTGCTGTCAGATGGGGAGGAGATTGCCCACCTCTAGCCATTTGCCTGCAACAGCTTTCTGGATAGTTTTCTTGCCTCCTCTCATACTGCTTAACACCGCCATACTCTTCTGGCAATCATGTCATTCTTCTAGACAAAGATCTATCAAATAAAAACTCTGCTTTTAAGATACAGACAATTATCTTCTAGAAACACATTAGCACCTACTTCCAGACTTCTGAGGATATCTTTCCACTCTCTCTATCCTCCTGTATTTGGAATGCTCTCCTTCTGTTCTATCTAAATCCCATTCATTCAAGATCCAGCTCTTCCAAGAGATTTCCCAAGACTCCTTTGGCCCACAATGCTCTCTATCCCATCTGCTGCAAACTTTGTTTTCATTGCTAGGTTTGAAGTACCTTGGGGGAAATAACATGTTTTCAAAGGTGAAGAACTTTCTCAGTAGATGGTGACTAATTCTTTATGTCTATCAATGACTAAAAAGGAAGAAACCAGGCTTAAAACATGAAAGGCTTTGGGCTGAACATGAAAAATAACTTCACAGGGGCACTTGGCTGGCTCAGTCGGTGGAGCATGCAACTCTTGATCTCAGGGTCGTGAGTTCAAGCACCACATTGGGCATAGAGCTTGCTTAAAAAAAAAAGAAAAAAGAAAAATAACTTCACATTGATTAATTTAAAAAGAAAAGGGTCAGTACTTCCAGCCCCCATTATTTTGGATTCCTCCAGAGGGCAACAGACTCCTGCTGGTCATATTTTGGATATAACTGGCTCTCCACAAACAGCTATGTAATCTTAGAAGTCACCTTCTGGAGGTGGGATCAAGATGGTAAAGTAAGAAGATACTGAGCTCACCTCTTCCCACACATGAACTGACTAGTGGATCTCCTGGAGGGGCAGTGATCTGTTGTAATGTTCCCTGGAGACAGAAACACTCACTGGTGGGCACTTTTTATTTTTTTACTTTCCTTCTACCTGGTTTTCCTGGCCGTAGCAGGTGCCACTTCTGACACTCTCCATCTACTGTGCTAGCACCGCTAGCCCCATCCAACCTACCCACCCAGCCCCTCCCAAGTGGATCCCTGATCCACCACATCCCACAGGCACAGGCACACTCAGTCAGCACCAGAGCCATTCCTAAGTGCTCCTGCCTTGAAGGGCCAGCCCTGCACCTAGAATGCTGGCAACAGTCACAGCCAGACACAGCAGTCAGCTGTGCCAGAGGGCTTCCCAGCCCACCAGCATGCTTACGGCTATTGTGGCCACCCCACACACCAATGAGATTGTACTAATTATGATCAGGCTACAATAGGAAGGTGTATACAGCCCACACAAGAAACACCCTTGAGGGACCTGGCTCAGGCGATCAGAGGTGTTTGTGCTACTGGGCCCCACACGGTGACTTCTGCATAAAGCCAGTCTTTCAAGGCTGGTACATGTAACTGATCTAATACATAAAAACAAATAGAGAGTTAGGTAAAATAAAAAGACAGGAATATGTCCCAAAAGAAAGAATATGATAAAATCTCAGAAAAAGAAATGAAATGGAAATAAACAATCTACCAGATAAAATTCAAAGTAATGGTTAAAAAAAATCTCACAGAACTGAGGAGAAGAATGAATGAACACAGGAAGAATTTCAACAAAGAAACAGAAAATATAAAAAGAACCAATCAGAGCTGAATAATTCAACAACTAAAATGAAAAATACACTAGAAGGAAGCAACAGCAGATCAGAATGTAGAAGAATGGATCAGCGATCTGGAAGACAGGGTAATGGAAATCATCCAATCAGAAGAGCAAAAAGAAAAAAGAATTTTTAAAAATGAGGCTAGTTTAAGGGACCTCTGGGACAACATCAAGCATACAAACATTTGCATTATAGGGCTCCCAAAAGGAGAAAAGAGGGAAAGAAAGGGACAGAAAAACTATTTGAAGAAAAAATTGCCAAAAACTTCCCTAAACTGGTGAAGGAAACAGACATCCAAGCCCAGGAAGCAAAAAGAGTCCCCAGTAAGATGAACCCAAAGAGACCCACACCAACACACATAATCATCAAAGTGTCATCAGTTAAAGTAAAGAGAGAATCTTAAAAGCAGCAAGAGAAAAAACAACTACTTATGTACAAAGGAACTCCCATAAGACTATCAGTTGATTTGTCAGCAGAAACTTTACAGGCCAGAAGGGGGTAGAATATATTCAAAATGCTAAAAGGAAAAAACTTCCAACCAAGAATACTCCACCCAACAAGATTATCACTCAGAATTAAAGGAGAGGCAAGGGATTTCCCAGAAAAGCAGAAGACAAAGGAGTTCATCAACACCAAACTGGCCCTATAATAAATATTAAAGGGACTTCTTTCTTTCTTTCTTTTTATTTTATTTTATTATGTTCAGTTAGCTACTGTATAGCCATTAGTTTTTGATGTAGTGTTCAATGATTCATTGTTACGTATAACACCCAGTGCATATCACAACATGTGCCCTCCTTCAATGGAAAAGAAAAGTACATAACTAGAACTAAGAAAATTATGAAAGAAAAAAATCTCATTGGTAAAAGTAAACATACAGGAAAGGTGGTGGGTCAACCACCTACATAGCTAGTATGAAGGTTAAAATACAAAATTAGTAAAATCATCCAGATCTACAATAATTAGTCAAAGAATACACAAAATAATAAGACGTAAAATATGACATCAAAAACATAAAACATGGGGAGGGAGGAAGTAACAATGTAGTGCTTTTAGAATGTGTTTGAACTGAAGCAATCATTGACTTAAAATAGGCTGCTATAAATGTAGGATGTTATATATGAACCTTATGGTAACCACAAACCAAATACCTATAATAGATACATAAAAAATAAAGAGAAAGGAAAACATAACACTAAGGAAAGTCACCAAATCCCAAGGGAAAAGAACACCCAACATAGGAGCACCTAAATAAATAAAGCAAATATTAACAGACATAGAAGAAGAAACTGACAGTGATATGATAATAGTAGGGGACTTTAATACCCCATTTTCATCAATGGATAGATCATCCAGACAGAAAATCAGCAAGAAAACATTGGCCTTAAATCACACATTAGACCAGATGAACTTCATAAATATCTGCAGAACATTCCATCTAAAACAGCAGAATAATTTTTTTTTTCAAGAACACATGGAATATTCTCCAGAATAAATCACATTGGGTCACAAAACAAGTCTCAGTGAAAATTTTTTTTAAGATTTTATTTATTTATTTGAGAGAGAGAGTACAAGCTGGGGAGAGAGGCAGAAGGAGAGGGAGAAGCAGACTCCCTGCTGAACAGGGAGTCCGATGTGGGGCTCGATCCCAGAACCCTGGGATCACGACCTGAGCTGAAGGCAGACGCTTAACTGACTGAGCCACCCAGGCGCCCCAAGTCTCAGTGAATTTAAGAAGACTGAAATTATATAACGCATCTTTTCCAACCACAACACTATGAAACTAGAAATCAATTATAAGAAGAAAACTGGGTCAATGAAGAAATCAAGAGGAAATAAAAAAATACTTAGAGACAAACGAAAATAAAAACACAACAGTCCAAAATCTATGGAACAAAGCAAAGGTAGTTCTCAAAGGGAAGTTGATAGCGACATATGTCCACCTCAAGAAACAAGAAAAATCTCAAGACAACAATGTAACATCACACCTAAAGGACTAGAGAAAGAACAAAGCCCAAAGTTAGTTCAAGGAAGGAAATAATAAAGATCAGAGTGAAAATAAATGACATAGAGACTAAAGTAAAAAATAGAAAACATCAATATAAGTAGGAGGCAGTTATTTGAAAAAAGAAACAAAATTTATGAGCTTTTAGTCAGACTCATCAAGAAAAAGAGAGGACCCAAATAAATAAAATAGAAATGAAAGAGAAGTTACAACAGATACCACAGAAATACAAAGAATCATAAGACACTAGTACAAATAATTATATGACAACAAATGGGACACCTAGAAACATACAATCTTTCAAGACTGAATCAAGAAGAATAGAAAATCTGAATAGACTGATTACTAGTAATGAAATTGAACCTGTAATCAAAGAATTCCCAATAAACAGAAGTCCAGGACCAGACAACTTCACAGGTGAATTCTACCAAACATTTATGGAAGAGTTAATACCTATCCTTCTCAAACTATTCCAAAAAACTATAAAGAGGAAGGAATGCTTCCAAAATCATTCTATAAGACCAGCATTACCCTAATACCAAAACCCAAAGACACCACAAAAAAAGAAAATTATAAGCCAATATCCCTGATGAATATAGATGCAAAAATCCTCAGCAAAATATTAGCAAATTGAATTCAACAATACTTTAAAAAAATCATACACCATACTCAAGTGGGATTTATTCTGAGGATGCAAGGATGGTTCAATATCCACAAATCAATCAATATGATATACCACATTAACAAAAAGAAGGATATAAATCAGATAATCATGTCAATAAATGCTAAAAAAGCATTTGATAAATTTCAATATCCATTTATGATAAAAACTCTTAACAAAGTGGGTATAGAGGGAACATACTTCAACACAATAAAGGCCACATATGATAAACCCACAGCTACCATCATATCCAATGGTGAAAAGCTGAAAGTTTTCCTCTAAGATCAGGAATAAGACAAGAATGCTCGCTCTTGCCACTATTATTCAACACAGTATTAGACACATTGATCAGACAAGAAAAAGAAATAAAAGACATCCAAATTGGAAAGGAAGAGGTAAAACTGTCACTATTTGCAGTTTAAATGGTACTATATATAGAAAACCCTAAAGACTCCACCAAAAAATTATTAGAATAAATTAATTCAGTAAAGTTGCCAGATATGAACTCAGTACACATAAATCTGTTCCATTTCTATACACTAATAATGAACTATCAAAGATGTGAAATTAAGAAAACAATCCCATTTACAATTGTAATAAGAATAAAGTACCTAGGGATAAATTTAACCAAGGAGGTGAAAGACCTATACTCTGAAAAATATAAGACACTGATGAAAGAAATTAAAGTTGACACAAATAAGTAGAAAGATAAACTATGCTCATGGACTAGAAGAATTAAGAGTGTCAAAATATCCACACCACTCAAAGCAATCTACAGATTCAACACAATCTCTATCAAAATACCAATGGCAAATTTTCACAGAACTAGAACAAGTAACCCTAAAATTTGTATGGAAACACAAAAGGCTCTGAATAGCCAAAGCAATCTTGAGAAAGAACAAAGCTGAGGTATAACACTCCCTGATTTCAAACTATACTTTGTACAAAACTATAGTATCAAAACAGTAATGACACTGGCATAAAAACAGACATTTAGTTCAATGGAACAGAATAGAGTCTAGACATAAAGCCACAATTATACAATTAATCTTTTACAAAGGAGGCAAGAATATGCAATAGAAAAAAGACAGTCTCTTTAATAAATAGTACTGGGAAAACTGGACAGCTGACATACAAAAGAATGAAACTGGACCAATTTTTATGCCATATACAAAAATAAACTCAAAATGGATTGAACACCTAAATGTGAGACCTGAAAACTTAAAACTCCTGGAAGAAAACATAGGCAGTAAGCTCTTGGACACTGGTGTCAGCAATATTTTTTTGGATCTGTCTCCTCAGACAGGGCAACAAAAGCAAAAATAAACAAATGGGACTGTATCAAACTTTTTACACAGGGAAGGAAAACATCAACAAAATGAAAGGCAACTTATTGAACGGGAGAAGACATAACCAATAAGGGATTAATATCCAATATATACAAAACACAATTGGTTATATATTGGTTAATATCCAATATATATAAAAAACAAACAATTCAATTTAAAAATGGGCAAAGGACTTGCATAGACGTTTTTCCAAAGAAGACACGTGGATGGCCAACAAACATGAAAAGATACTCAACATCACTCATCATCAGGGAAATGCAAATCAAAACCACAATGAGATATCACCTCACACCTGTCAGGATGGCTAGTATCCAAAAGACAAGAAATAACAAGTATTGGTAAAGATGTGCAGAAAAGGGACTTGTGCAGTGTTGGTGGGAATGCAAAATAGTGTAGCCACTATGGAAAACAGTATGGAGGTTCCTCAAAAAATTAAAAATAGAACTACCATACGATCCAGCAATTCCACTTCTGGGTATTTATCTGAAAACAAAAACAAAAACAAAAACACAAATTCGAAAAGATATATACATCCCTATGTTCACTGCAGCATTATTTAAAATAGCCAAGATATGGAAGGAAAATAGGTGTCCATCAATAGATGACTGGGTAAAGAAGATGTGGTAAGGGCGCCTGGGTGGCTCAGTTGGTTAAGCGACTGCCTTCGGCTCAGGTCATGATCCCAGGGTCCTGGGATCGAGTCCCACATCGGGCTCCCGGCTCAGCGGGGAGCCTGCTTCTCCCTCTGACCCTCTCCTCTCTCATGCTGTTTCTCTCTCACTCCCTCTCTAATAAATAAATAAATAAAATCTTTAAAAAAAGAAGATGTGGTAAGTACATATATATATATATATATATATGCATGTATGTATATATGTATACACACACACACACACACACACACAATGGAATATGTGAACTATTACTCAGCTATAAAAAAGAATGAAATCCTGCTTTTTGTGACATGGATGAACCTAGGCAGTATTATGCTAAGTGAAATAAGACAGAGAAAGAGAAATACTGTATGATTTCACTTATATGTGGAATCTAAAAAACAAAATGAGCAAACAACAAAACAGAAACAGACTCATAGATACAGGGAACAATCTGTTGGTTGTCAGAGGGGAGGGACTGTGGGGATGGGTGAAATAGGGGAAATAGACTTCCAGTTATAAAACAAATAAGACATGGGATACAACGTACAGACAGTACAGGGAACAGAGATAATAATACTGCAACAATTTGTATGGTGACATTTAGTACATAGATTTATCATGGTGATTACTTCGTAATGCATATAAATGTTGAATCACTATGTTGTATAGCTGAAAGTAATACAATACTGTATGCCAACTACAATAAAATTTAAAAAGTCACCCTCTCTACAGACCACCATTCTATTCCATTAAAATCACCCTGTAGAATTCACCCATGGTGTTTGCACTTCTAAAGTCAATAGAACACAAATTTTTTCAAAAAAAATTTTTTTGAAACAAACAAACAAAAATTGGTAACAAATATTATATGTATTGCTTGAATTGACTGGGGAAAATATAAAAACTGTCCTGAATGGCTTAAATATTCATTTCCATTTTTTTAAAAATAGCACAATTTCTGGATCTTTGAAGCCATATTATTGTACAATACTATAAATTTCTGACCTTACAAACAATTTCCTAAAGGTCATTCCTTTTCTCTTTATACAACTCTTAGCTTAGAGTTGGTACACACAGGAATGGAAGAACTCTACTGTAATTAAAATACTTATTTTCTAAATTCAGATCTCAAGTACTTTGTTTCCTATCACAACTATTCACCCTAAAAAAGATGTCTTGTGATTTCAAAGATTTCAGTGGTGTATTTCTTTTGTTCATTTTTATTTATTGTCTTATAATTTTATTAGTTAACTCATATGAGAGAGCCATTTATAGGTCAAATTGTTGAATATTGGATGCTGTATGGTTCAGTTTTATACTCATCTTCCTGGCTGTTTCCAAATAAGCAAAGTGGGTCATCACACAATCAGCAAAGCAATGAGTTCATAAACATGCACAAGGAAGACTGGCATTGAGTGTCATCCATTTATCTTTTTTACCAAAAATAATATACAACCTGATTTTTAACTCTGTGATCATGTTATCTTTTTATGCTTATCTTTTGAGAAAGACAAAGCATTGCCAGAGTTGTCATAAAAAGGGGCCAGTGTAGCATGAATACATTGTTTTTTAACTATAGTAAAATGTACATACCATAAAATTTGCCATCTTAACTATTTGTAAGTGTACATTAAGTACATTCCCACTGTTGAGGAACTATCACCACCATCCATCTCTAGAACTTTTTTCTCTTCTAAAACTTTAACTCTGTACCCATTAAACAATAACTCCATTCTCCTCTTCCCCCAGCCCCTAGCAATCAACATTCTATTTTCTATCTCTGAGAATCTGACTACTGTAGGTACCTCATGTAAGTGGAAGCATACAATACGTATTATTTGGTGACTGGCTTATTTCACTTAGCATAATATCCTCAAGGTTTATCCATGTTGTAACATGTGTCAGAATTTCCTTCCTTTTTAAGGCTGAGTAATACTCCGTTCTATGTATATACCATATTTTGTTCATCCATTTATCTGCCAGTGGCTATTGTGAATAATGTTGCTATGAACATGGGTGTAAAAGTTTCTCAAGACCCTGCTTTTGATTCTTTTGAGTATATAACTGGAAGTGGAATTGCTAGATCATACGGTAATTATATTTTTAGTTTTTTGAGGACCTAGAATACTGTACCCTTTTACAGTCTCACTAACAGTGCACAAGGGTTTCAATTTCTTCACATCCTCACCAATACTTGTTATTTTCTGTTTTTTGGGTAGTAGCCATCCTGATGAGTGTGGTGATATATCTCATTGTAATTTTGATTTGCATTTCCCTAATGATTAGTGATACTGAACATCTTTCATGTACTTATTGGTCATTTGTATATCTTCTTCGGAGAAATGTTCTTTACCCATTTTTTTTTTTTTTTAATTTTTTTTATTGTTATGTTAATCCCCATACATTACATCATTAGTTTTAGATATAGTGTTCCATGATTCATTGTTTGTGCATAACACCCAGTGCTCCATGCAGAACGTGCCCTCCTCAATACCCATCACCAGGCTAACCCATCCTCCCAACCCCCTCCCCTCTAGAACCCTCAGTTTGTTTTTCAGAGTCCATCGTCTCTCATGGTTCTTCTCCCCCTCCGATTTCCCCCCCTTCATTCTTCCCCTCCTGCTACATTCTTCTTCTTCTTTTTTTCTTTCTTAACATATATTGCATTATTTGTTTCAGAGGTACAGATCTGAGATTCAACAGTCCTGCACAATTCACAGCGCTTACCAGAACACATACCCTCCCCAGTGTCCATCACCCAGTCACCCCATCCCTCCCACCCCACCCCCCACTCCAGCAACCCTCAGTTTGTTTCCTGAGATTAAGAATTCCTCATATCAGTGAGGTCATATGATACATGTCTTTCTCTGTTTGACTTATTTCGCTCAGCATAATACCCTCCAGTTCCATCCACGTCGTTGCAAATGGCAAGATCTTATTCCTTTTGATGGCTGCATAATATTCCATTGTATATATATACCACATCTTCTTTATCCATTCATCTGTTGATGGACATCTTGGCTCTTTCCACAGTTTGGCTATTGTGGACATTGCTGCTATAAACATCGGGGTGCACGTAGCCTTTCGGGTCCCTACTTTTGTATCTTTGGGGTAAATACCCAGTAGTGCAATTGCTGGATCATATGGTAGCTCTATTTTCAACTTTTTGAGGAACCTCCATACTGTTTTCCAGAGTGGCTGCACCAGCTTGCATTCCCACCAACAGTGTAGGAGGGTTCCCCTTTCTCCGCATCCCCGCCAACATCTGTCATTTCCTGACTTGTTAATTTTAGCCATTCTGACTGGTGTGAGGTGGTATCTCATTGATTTACCCATTTTTTAATTGAGTTGTTCAAAGGTTAATTTTATGTATCAACTTGACTGGGCCACAAACTTCTGGGCCCAGAAATTTGGTTAAACATTATTCTGGGGGTGTCTCTGAGGGTGTTTCTGGATGAGATTAACATTTGAATCAGTAGACTGAGTCAAACAGATGGCCCTTCCCAATGTGGGTAGGCTTCACCATTCCAGTGAAGGTCTGAATAGAACAAAAGGCTGAGCAAGGAAGAATTTGCTCCCTCTGCAGGTCTTTGAGCTATGACATCAGTCTTTTCCTCATTAGACTCAGGCTCAGACTGGAAGTTAGACCATCAGCTCTCGAGGGTCTCCAACTTGCAGATCTTGGGGACTTCCCAGCTTCCATAATTGTGTGAACCAATTCCTTACACTAAATCTATCTCTATATTTCCTATTTTCTCTGGAAAACTCAAATATAGATTTTGGTACAGAGAAGTGAGGTGCTGCTATATTGAATACCTAAAAATGTGGAAGTGGCTTTGGATTTTGGAAGTGGCTAGAGGCTGGAAGAATTCTGAGGTGCATGCTTGAAAAAGGTAAGATTGTCATGAAGGCAGTGTTAATGGCAATTCTGGTGAGAGCTCAGCAAGAAAAGAGGAGGGCTGGAGAAAAAGCCCTCTCTCTTCTTAAAGAATACATCATAATCATGAACAGAATGTTGGTAGAAATATGGGCAGTAAAGTCCATTCTGATGAGGTCTCAGATGGAAATAAGGAACATGTTATTGGATAACGGAGAAAAGGCAATACTTGTTATAAAGTAGGAAAGAACTTAGCTGAATTATGTTCATGTTCTAGTGTCTTGTGAAAAGTATAACTTGTAAATGAGGAAATTAGATATTTAGCTCAGGAGATTTTTAAGCAAAGCTCTGAAGGAACAGCTTCCTTCCTTCCAACTGTAAATAGTAAAATATGAGAAGAGAGAAATGAATTGAAGAAGTAGTTAAGCAAAATGAAACAGAACTTAGAGATGTGGAAAATTCTCTGTCTATATTGTAAAAAATGAGAGAGCATGTTCAGAAGAAAACCCCAAGGGTGTGATGATGAAAGTGGGTGTGAACCATGGACCTCTCCACAGCCATCTCCTCAGAAGCTAGGAATAGAGATGGGATTTATACCAGCAGAAACACTACCAGCTGGGACTAAAGGAAGCAAAGAAAACAAGAGAGAATGAAGGAAGGCTGTGAACATACATTATCCTTCAAGAAAAGGGAAGAAGGACCCCAAAGGCGATTCAGAGATCATCAGGACTGCTACTCTAACTACAGACCTGGAGTGCAAGGGCTGAGGGGCAAGGCTGCCTTTGTGTTGGTCCTGCTGCCCAGCAGAGTGCCAGGTAGATGGGCCCTGGCAGAATGCCAGATGGGTGGCACTTCGAGGGAGCCAAGGGTGCAGGGCTGCCCTGCTGAGCCGTGGAGATGACACCACCAACTCCAGTGAGTCTTGAAGGCAGGACAACTGCCCCAGTGGGTCCCCAGTGAAGAGTATCGAAACCAAAGAGCATTATTATTGAGCCTTAAGATCTAATGGAATTTGCCTTGCTAAGTTTTGGATTAACTTGGGGCCTGTCACCTCTTCTTTCTCTCCTACTTTCCTTTTTGGAATGGGAATGTTTTCCTAAGCTCCTCTTACCACCATGTCTTGAAGTGCACAACTTACCTGGTTTCAGAGGTTCATAGCTGGAGAGAAATTCTGCCTCTAATCTCACCCATATCTGATTTAGATGAGATATATTTTTTTAAAGATTTTATTTATTTGACAGAGAGAGAGCACAAGCAGGGGGAATGGCAGACAGAGGGAGGGGAAGAAGCAGGCTCCCCGCTGAACAGGGAGTCTAATATGGGGCTCGATCCCAGGACCCTGAGATCATGACCAGAGCCGAAGGCAGATGCTTAATCGACTGAGCTACCTAGGCGCCCCATGATTTAGATGAGATATTTAGATGAGACTTTGGACTTCACACTTCGGAGTAGATGCTAAAATGAGTTAAGACTTTTGGGACTACTGGGATGGAATGAATATATTTTTTATGTGAGAAGGATATGAATTGGGGAGGTAGGGTGGAATGTTATGAACTGAATATTTGTGTCCCACTCCCCAATCCATATGTTGAAGCCCTAACCCCTAATGTGATGGTATTTACAGATGGGAGCCTTTGGGAGGAAATTAGGGTTAGATGATGTCATGATGATGTTACAGGGCTCCCATGGCAGGATTCATGTCTACATATGAGGAAGAGACCAGAGCATCCTCTTTCACACAGCCATATGAGGACACAGCAAGAACACAGCTGTCTGAAATCCAGGAAGAAAGCTCTCACCAGGAACCAAATCTGCCAGCACATTGAGCTTGGATTTCCCTGCCTCCAGAATTGTAAGAAATAAATTCCTGTCGTTTAAGCCACTCAGTCTATGGTATTTTGTTATAGGAGCCTAAGCTGAATAAGACAGATTGTTCTTTTTCCATTGTGCTTGAGTTGTAAGAGTTCTTTATATATTCTGGACATTGACCCCTTATCAGCTATATTATTCGCAAAAATTTTGATGTAGACTAATTTATCTATTTTTGTTGTTGCCTGTGAACATTGGTTTTTAAAGACTTCATAGTTTGAGCTAATTATATTAAATGATTACTTTTAACTTAAGACTTTCCCAATAAAGGGCATTTGGTTAAAATAAGAGATAATTTATGAAACATCTTTTTTATTATGTGGAATTGGCATTAGGTTTAATAATATGCTGTTTACTATTCAATTCTCTACTATAAACCACAACTGAACCCACAAACTGAAAAGATGAGTTCAGGCATGCTCAGTGAAATGATGCTAATTCAGTGCTGGTTTATTCTCTGGAAAGTGCTAGGGAATGCCAGAACAATCTGTAGTAGTCAAGCACACAAAAAATCAACCTCTTACATACCATCTAGCTACAAGGGGCATTCAATTGGCACTTAAGAGAAGTTTCTTTGTTTTGAGTCAGACTAAAGCAATTAGATTTAGAAATAGCCTGGGAAACATAATGAATGTAAGAAATTACAACAGGCAAGTAAATTTTGATTTTTAAAAATGGGTGCTACCAGGGATGCCTGGGTGGCTCAGTCATTAAGCGTCTGCCTTCGGCTCAGGTCATGATCCCAGGGTCCTGGGATTGAGTCCCACATCGGGCTCCTTGCTCAGTGAGGAGCCTGCTTCTCCCTCTCCCTCTGCTGCTCCCCCTGCTTGTGCTCTCTCTCTCTCTGACAAATAAATAAATAAAAATCTTTAAAAAAAAAAAAAGGGTGCTACCAGGTTTTTCTTCATTCCTTCTCTGTATAAATGATCCTTTTCTTGTAAAAAGAAGAAGCCTACAAAAACCCTCTGCTAGTCATATTATGATATATTGCCAACAACTTTAAAAACAGTGGTCTTTATAAAGGTTCTTAATGGCTTGACAATTCAGGACTGTGAATGAGAGTAAACTTGCATTGCCTCATCATTATGTAATTTTTGGAACAACAATTATCTCCCAGTAGATGCCAAGTCAATATGTAAAGCTTGAAATTAACCCAATGATCTTTACATTTGGCCTAGTAGAAAATTCAGAATCTTTTGGAATCCTTTTTTCACTCTAATGGGAATAAGGTTATGATGCCTCTGGTAATAATTCAGCTAAAATTTTTTCTGGGTTTCTATCTCTTAGCCCTATGTGAAAGAATGACACTTCACTGTCAGATCTTCCCCAAGAGATAGTGAGAAATTAAGCTGCAAGCCAAATTTTTCATGCTAACCAAGACAGGAAATTTCCTGTCAATAAGCTTCAGTTACTGATGAAAAGGAACTCTTTTTATATAAACTTGCAGTTTACAAGAGTGGCATACAGCAACAAACACTTGATAATTCATCATGAAGGAAGCATTCCCTCTGGCCAGGTTCTCCACATTGAGCATGCTTATTGTATACTTCCTCTGTATCATGCAGAACAGCTCATGTGACTGAGTTCAAAGGATACAAATTTGGTAGCATTTAAATGACCATCTTGAACTTACCAGAACTGTTTCTTGGGGGGAAAAGTTGATTTATAAAACCACTTATAGGAGATAACAAAAATATTTATATAATTCCTAAATATCTCTCGTAATATTCTTCTTCTAATGGCAGCAGGCACTGGTACCCTTAACAATATGCCCACTGCTCTGTGAGTATTCACTGTATTGGAAGGATTGGGTAAGTTACTCAGTATATGCTTTGTATTTAGAAGTGAAATATTGACCAATCTATAAGAATTTAAATATCCATCAAAATGAATGACAAACCTAAGTACAAAACTGAAGGCTGAAATGTTCAGTTGATATTTTCCTAAAAGGTAATGAAAATTTACTTTTTTATTACTCAAGATGGTTCTTCAGACTTGAATAAAAATTGGACCAATATTGGCATACCTGCACTTTCTTAAAGCAATCTACCATTTAATGTATGTATGTATGTATGTATGTATAACTGACATACAACATTGTATTAGTTTCATGTGTATAACATAATGCAATCTACCATTTTAAATCTCTGAGTCAGTAACTGGATTCTTAAAGCAATCCCATTTTAAGAGACCAATTAAGCTTCTTGGAAAACCATGATAAGCTAATCTGATAAGACTAAGAAAGAATTAGAGAAAAAACATTAACGATAGAAATGCTATAGAATATAACGAACAAACATACCTCCGGGGCTGTGACCGGCATTCCTCCTCCCCACTGTCTGCCTCCTGCATAGACAGGAAAATGATAAAAAAAATAGTTTAAAACCTGAGGTCATATATCATAATATCAACAACGCAATTTTACTAAGCTTTACATATAGGCATATCTCACTCATCTTGTGCACTTGAACAAATTCTCTCCATAAATAGCAACTTCAATCAACACAGAAGGTTGATATGTATCAGTAGAACTTATTTCTGGAGGAAACTTCAACAATAGCCGACAAATTTTGTTGATAACAAAATGCTAATAGTTAAAAGAATTACCTCTGAAAACCAACTAAAGCTGTTATGCCACTGTTACGCTATTTCAGATTCAAAATGAGTGGGCATTCTGATTGCCACCAACAAATCTCATTAAGATGTTCTCTTAATAATTCTGATCCCCAAAGAACAACCTAAACAATGAGCTACTTCACAAAGTGCTCATGATCAAATCACGAACAGTATCACCCTCAACATAAAGGCTACTAGTTATTATTTATAATGTGCCAGGCTCCTTGCTCAATACTTTAAGTACATTGTCCTACTTATTAATTATAAATTCAGAAGGTTGAGGGGCGCCTGGGTGGCTCAGTTGGTCAAGCATCTGACTCTTGGTTTCCACTTGGGTGATGATTTTGGGGTCGTGAGATCGAGCCCAGCATTGGGCTGCATGCTCAGTGCAGTCTGCTTGGGATTCTCTCCTTCTCCCTCTGCCCCTGCCCCTGCTTGCAAGGAAGGAAGGAATGAATGAATGAATGAATGAATGAATGAATAAATAAATAAATAAATAAATAAAATCTTAAAAAATAATTCAGAAGGCTGATGGTACTATATTTCTCACTGATTCTAACACACACACACACACACAGCTTAGGATAAATATTTTCAATCAATAAAAAAGCATTGAATCATAGTTTAATAGCAATATTTATTTTTTCTTAGTGGCACATAAAATAATTGAAGGTGTTATAACATGGCAATTTAGATTCAGTGAAATACGGATTTTCCAGATGAAGAAACTGAAATTCACAAAGAGGAACTAAGTAAGTTGTCCAAGGAAACTCATATGGTGAAGCTAGAATTAAAACTGATAAAATGCTACCTTCCAACACATTGAAAAAGCATATCATTTACTCCTCCCTGGCCTAGGTTAGGTCTTATAAGTTATTACATAGATTTTCATGTACACAAGAATATTGACATAAAGGAAAAGTGAGAAAAGTTGTGAGAATTAATAATACTAAGGTATTAAGTTTTTCCTTAAGTTTGTTCCCTGACATTTTATATTTGCTTTTTGGTCACTTTTGCTCTATTTGGCAAACATAAAAACTGGAGGACAAAAATAATTTCAAACACTATGTGTACTGTCACTGAGCCACCTACATTTTCGAGTTTATGGAACCAAACCCATTCACTTCTATATCATTCTGTCTCCATTCCTGGTCAGCTACTACTACTTAAAACTCTACAACTTTTATTCTCATTTTATTTTCGTTATTGATTTGAGGCATGCCTATTATTTTCCACAAAGGGAAGAAAGAAGTAAAGATTCTACGCACAGAGAGAAGACAGGTTAAATGTCATAGTGTGCTAAACTATTTGCCTGTAGGGGAGGTTTTGGGTTCAGAAGTATTCCCTTTAGGGATTGAAAAGAAGGGTGTTAAAAGGAAAAGAACTGATTGTCTCTAGAATCAATAGAACCTGGGAAGTTTGCAAGAAAGAAAATGAAAAGATTCAGATAAGCAAATGTAAATGTTAGATTTTGAGGCCCAAGAGAACTATAATATAGAGAAATGATTTCCTGGAATGTCGTTTAACAAACAGTGCTTCATTATTGTTATTATTGGTTAATAGAGCTCAACTTCTGATGTATTCTTATCGTATTTTTTTAATTGTATGAAAACTATATAAAGGGTATTTTTAAGATATATGTAAGTTACGAGGTGCAATAATACAATGAATATCTGTGAACACTGAAGAGCTAGACTAGTACTGGGGCACCTGGGTGGCTCAGTTGGTTGAGTGTCTGTCATGATCTCAGGGTTGTGAGATCGAGCCCCGTGTTGGGCTCCGTGCTCAGCATAGAGTCTGCTTGAGATCCTTTCCCCCTCCTACTCCTTCCCCCTCTGCACCTCACCCTACTCACATTCTTTCTCTAAAATAAATAAATAAAATCTTAAAAAAAAAAAAAAAACTTAAAGAAGCCAGACTAGTACTGATACCTTTGCATCTGTGTGCTTATTACCTATCTCCCATTCTTATCCTTCTCCCAGGATGTGACTACTACCTTGAATTTTAAGTTTATAATTTTCTTGTTCTCACTCTACTATAAAAATTTCAAACATAAAAAAGGTTGAAAGACGGGATAGTGAATCTGTATATTCACCATATGTATTCTACCATTAATACTTTAATCACATATTAATTTATCTATCTGCCTTTCCATCAATCCATCTTATTTTTTGATGCATTTTAAAGTAGGTTACAGACATCAGTACACTTGCCACTAAAGGTATATAATTAATTAGAATTCAGCATTACAGTTTTTTCCTCTTACAGTAAAATTTATATACAATGAAATGCATAAATCTTAAGTGCACCATTCAAAGAGCTTTGAAAATGTATATATCTGTGTAAATAAAACTTCTATCAAGAAGCAAAACATTTCTGGGGCACCTGGGTGTCTCAGTTGTTAGGCGTCTGCCTTCAGCTCGGGTCATGGTCCCAGGGTCCTGGGATCGAGCCCCACATCGGGCTCCCTGCTCCGCGGGAAGCCTGCTTCTCCCTCTCCCACTCCCCCTGCTTGTATTCTCTCTCTCTGTGTCTCTCTTTGTCAAAATAAATAAATAAAATCTTAAAAAAAAAAAAGCAAAACACTTCTATCACTTCAGAATTTTTTCTTGTACCTCTTCTCAGTCAACACCTGGCACCACCCACCCCTAGAGGCAACCACCGTTCTGATTTTTCTACCACAACTTTCCCCCCCAAATTAGCACATAGCATATAATTCCATTTATATGATTCCACTATTCATATAAATGGAATCATATAGTATGTACTCTTTTGTGCGAGGCTTCTTTTACTCAGCATTTTGTTTTGAGATTCATCCATGTTGTTGCTTTTAACAGGAGCTCATTCCTTTTTATTCCTGAGGATTCCATTGTAGGAATACACCACAGTTTATTCATGTCCTACTGATATATGTGCTCGGGGTGTTTGAATTTTTGTCTATTATGAATAAAACTGTTATATGAGCTTTCCTTTTTTTTTAAAAAAAGATTTATTTATTTTAAAGGGATAGAGAGCATGTGAGCAGGGGGAGAGGAAGAGGGAGAGAGAGAATCTCAAGCAGACTGCCCGCTGAGCATGGAGCCTGATGCAGGGCTTGATACCAGGACCCTGAGATCATGACCTGAGCCAAAATCAAGAGCTGGAGGCTTAACTGACTGAGCCACCCAGGAGCCCTCTTTTGTGGGTTTTTTTTTTTGGTGGAAATATGTTTTTGTTTCTTTTGGGTAATGGGATAGATGCATGCATAATTTTACAGGAAATTGCCAGGCCTTTTTCCAAAGTGCTTGTAACACTTTACACTTAACAATGTATGAAAGTTGCAATTACAGTTTAATTAGCAATTTTCTTCTCCAATGATAATTGTTTTCCATGTCCTCAGAAACTTTTGCTTACCCTTTAGTCACAAACATACTCTACCCTACTTTTTAAAATATTGCACAAGGTGTTTTCTTCTTCTTCTTTTAAATATTTTATTTATTTATCTGAGATAGAGAAAGAGAGCAAGAGAGCGTGCGTGAATTGGGGCAGGAGCAGAGAGAGAGGAAGAGAAGCAGACTCCATGCAGAGCACAGAGCCAGACTCAGGGCTCGATCCCACGACCCTGAGATCATGACCTGAGCCGAAACCAAGAGTCAGGTGCTCAACTGCCTGAGCCACCCAGGTGCTCCTACTCTACCATATTTTTTAATAAAAGCTTTATGGTCTTATATGTAAGGTCTAAGGCCCATCCTGAAAAAATATTTGTATATGGTGTGAGTAGGAGGTTCATTTTTTTCCACATGGATATCTAGTTTCAAGTACCATTTGTTGAAGACTTTCCTTTCCCCACTGGATTACTTGGCTCCTTTGTAAAAAATCAAATGATTGTATAGGTGAGGTCTACTTCTGGGTTCTTTATTCTGCTCCATTGATCTATTTGTCAGTCTTTATGCCAGGACCACACTATCTTGACTACTGTACTTTATAGTAAGTTTTGAAGGAAATATAAATCCTCTAACTTGATTCCTCTTTTTCAAGATTGCTTTATCTTCTAGTAAGACTTTTTATTTTGAAATCTGCTTTATCTGATATTAATATAGCCACTACAGACTTATTTATACAAGACATATTTTTCAATCTCTTTGTATTTTAAAGACTGTCTCTTATAAACAAAATATAGTTGCATTTTGGGGAGCCTGGGTGGCACAGTTGATTGAGCATCTGACTCTTGGTTTCAGCTCAGGTCATGGTCTCAGGGTTGTGGGATCCAGCCCCGCATCGGGTTCTGTACTCAGTGCAGAGTCTGCTTGAGATTCTCTCTCCCTCTGCCCCTCTCCACACCCCCACCCCGCACACTCTCTCTCTCTGAAATAAATAAATAAATCTTTAAAATAATAAAGTTGCATCTTGCTTTATCTATTGTGACAATCTTTGCCTTTATTTGTAGTGTTTAGTTCATAAACATTTAATGTAATTTTTTTTCTTTTTTCTTTTTTTTAAGATTTTATTATCTGACAGAGAGACAGACAGCGAGAGAGGGAACACAAGCAGGGGAGTGGGAGAGGAAGAAGCAGGCTTTCCGCTGAGCAGAGAGCCCGATGTGGGGCTCGATCCCAGGATCCTGGGATCATGACCTGAGCTGAAGGCAGACGCTTAACGACTGAGCCACCCAGGCACCCCAACATTTAATGTAATTTGATAGTTAGATTTGGGTCTATAATGTTACTATTTATTTTCTGTTTGTCACCTACATTTTTATTCCTCTATTCCTCCTTTTCTGTCTTCTTTTGTATTATTTGAATATTTTTTAGAATTTCATTTTTATTTACTTTACTGGTTCTACCTCTTTTCATTATTTTTTAATTCCATTGTCTTTTTAATTACATCTATATTCTTAAACAATATATCATTTAGTTTTGATTGTTTAAGAGCTTTAAAAATTGTACTATATGTATGTAGTCTCCTCAATATGCTTTTTAATTTTTTAATTTTTTTAAAAAAAGATTTTATTTATTTGACAGAGAGAGACACAGCGAGAGAGGGAACTTCCACAAGTCGGGGGGGGGAGTGGGAGAGGGAGAAGTAGGCTTCCCACTGAGCAGGGAGCCCGATGCAGGGCTCTGTCCCAGGACCCCGGGATCATGACCTGAGCTGAAGGCAGACGCTTAACGACTGAGCCACCCAGGCGCCCCCCAATATACTTTTTTAATAGTATTATGCAAACAAGATTCATCCACTTATTACATATAACTATATTTCATTTTACTGAGGTAAAAGACTACATTATATGAATATGTCAAAGTTTATCCATTCTAATTATATAGATTTTTCCCAATTTTTGGTGACATCAACCATGCCACTATAAACATTCTTGTACATGTCTTTTGGTCTACATGCATAAGAGTCTCAACACAGGATATAAACCAAGCAGTGGAATTGCAGGGTCACAGAGTAAATGAAGGTTAACATTTACAAGATAGTGCCAAATTATTTTCCAGGGTGGTTGTGCTGATAATATACTCCCACCAGGAAAAAGTGTTTCAGTTGATCTAAATCCTACCCAACACTTGGAATCATCATGTTTTTATTTTCTGCCAATGGTCTCAATTTGCTTTGCCCTGATTACTAATAAGGTTGAGCAACCTTTTATGTTTATGGCCTATTACTAACTTCAGAACAGACCAAAAGGGGGATAATTCAAATTATTTTCAGCTCTTTGGTGGATTTTTCTTTTCTTTTCTTTTAAGATTTATTTATTTTAGAGAGAGAGAGGGATAGAGAAAGTGCTTGTGAGTGCAGGGAGGAGCAAGGGAGAGGGACAGAGAGAATCTCAAGCAGACTCCCTGATGAGCACAGAGCCTGACATGAGGCTCAATCCCATGACCCTGAGATCAGATCATGACCTGAGCCAAAATCAAGAGTCCGACGCTTAACCAACTGAGCCACCCAGGTGCCCTGGATCTTTCTACCTGTGAGAATTGTGATGGGAGTATATGGAGACGTAAAAAGCAAAAACACCCTTGATGCTTCCTTAGTGGGCACAGACAGCCAAAATCAGTTATATCTACAAAGGCATATTTTATTTAATATGCACCATAATTAGACTTGTTCAAGGACACAATGCTAATAAGTGGTGTAGTTAGGATTTGAACTCAGGTCTCTCTTTCTGTTATAACTAGCTTCCTCTAAATTAAAAATCTGACTCTGATACCTATATCCAAAGATAGTGGGTAGGGAGGGAGCCATAAAAGAAAGCATTTCTTTTTCATGGCTTATAATAAAATAATATCATTTGTCATCTTTCTTCTATGACTTCTACACTTTAAAATAGTGCCAAAGGAGTGGGAAATTCCTTCGGCACACACAAAAAAGCAAGTCAGAGTAGTGCTTCTTTTTTTTTTTTTTTAAAGATTTTATTTATTTGTTTGACAGAGAGAGACACAGCGAGAGAGGGAACACAAGCAGGGGGAGTGAGAGAGGGAGAAGCAGGCTTCCCGCTGAGCAGGGAGCCTGATGCAGGGCTCCATCCCAGGCCCCTGGGATCATGACCTGAGCCGAAGGCAGATGCCTAACGACTGAGCCACCCAGGCACCCCCAGAGTAGTACTTCTAATACAAGATCCTCAACTTTGTCTTTCTTAGATTAATATTACAATAGTCAGGGCAATGAGTGATTTGCTTCCCATTGCTATTACTCGGAAAAAGAAAAAAACAACTTAGTATATATCAAGGTATTGTAGGCCTTAGAGTAAAATTGATTTAAAAGGAATGAAGAAAATGCTCAATTACGTTTCTTTCAGAATTCATTGCCACAAAAGCAAAAATAAAACACTGCTTATTCAATAAGTCATGCAGTTATCTTGAATAGTGGCATTTAAATGACAGCTAAAGGTAGAAAGCTTACTATTCTATTCTAACAAGTTCATATGACAGATAAAACCAACTACCTTGTCAAGTAACTTCACATATTGTCAGGAAAAAGAAAAAAAGCCAAATAGCCAACCTGCTCAGAGCATTAGAAATTACCAGGATAAAAGTATAGAGATAGCTCTTAGTTTCTTCTTAGTAAACGGAATCATTTCTAAGGTGTAAGGAAGAGATCTAATTAATAAAACGATTAAATACATATTTGTTGCTCTTTTTATATTACACAGTCCTATTGTTAAATAATTCTTGATGCTCTTAAGAAAAATTCAACCTATAAACCATATGGTATGAGATTCTAAATGTGCATTTAATTTTAGGGTATTCAGGAACCATTAAGTATGAACTAAAAGATTAATGCATTCTTATGAATCTACTACCTGAGCATAAAAGTAGGTTGCTAAGTAAAAGATGTTTGGAAAAATGTAAGCACCCAAGTGATATTTGCTGATGAGTAGGCTGGGGAGAGGGAAGTGCTGCTAGCCTTGAAAAACACTGCACTATGTAGGTGTTAAGTACCTTCCCAAACCTTATTGTTTAAGATTCTTTACACTTTCCATATTCTCCAATCCAAGTGGACTCATTCATTATACTTCAAAAGTACCTATTAACTTCCTTTGTCCACACTGTTTCATCAATGTGGAAGGCCCCTCTCCCCTCCTATATCTCTCCCCAGCTTTGAAAGATGGTTTCAAAAGCCTGAAGTTCATGACATTTTTTTTAAATCACCTGATAGGCTGTCTGTCTCCCTCCAAAACTTAACAGTTATTGTGCATCTTTCTTGTGGCACCACCCAGTTCTGCTTATGGGTTACCATTGAGAGCTGTTGCTGGGTGTCTTTTGTCTACAATCCTTTAAAAAAAATTTTTTTAAGATTTTATTTATTTGTCAGAGAGAGAGAGAGAAAGACAGAGAGAGAGAAGGAGAGAGAAGGAGAGAGGCAGAAAGACAGAGAGGGAGAACACAAGCAGGGGGAGTGAGCCTGATGTGGAACTTGATCCCTGGACCCTGGGATCATGATCTGAGACAAAGGCAGATACTTAACCAACTGAGCCACTCAGGCAACCCCAAAATTTGTTTAATATGTGCAACTTAACTCACCTACTTGGGAAAATTTCAGAATCGCTACACTGTCTTTTCTATCATCAGGGATTCAACTCTTTGAGGCTACTTGGTTCTTTAAAAAAAGCAACAAGTTTTCCTGTGTTCTGAACCTGTTATATCTGACAAACATGCAATATGAAAACGTTATAAGGTTCTTAACTCTGGCTCCCTTTACAACTTTTTTAATAACAAAAATCTCCAGGTCTCATGCTTACCAATTTTTATTCCTTAGCTTTGAGGTGGGGCTGATGGTGTGTTGGGGCTGGTTAGTAGGCTCATGAGAGCCAATTGTTAGATTTTTTAGGAATCTCCTGACATTCACATTGGAAGCTTGAAATTGGCCATGGTGGGAGTATTTACCAGGAAAATCAGCAAATGCTACAAACAGCCCCCACCCAGAGAACAGGTTTTTTTTTTTTTTTTTTTAAAGATTTTATTTATTTACTTGAGACAGAGAGAATGAGAGAGAGAGAGCACATGAGAGGGGGGAGGGTCAGAGGGAGAAGCAGGCTCCTTGCTGAGCAGGGAGCCCCATGCGGGACTCGATCCAGGGACTCCAGGATCATGACCTGAGCCGAAGGCAGTCGCTTAACCAACTGAGCCACCCAGGCGCCCGAGAACAGGTTTTTTAAACATTTACCAGTACACCATGAGGTATGCGGCCCAAGAATGTGTACATTTAAAAAGCTTCACAGATAACTAACAAACAGTTAAAGATTGAAAACCTTTATCTTAAGTGTTTGGAAAAACATTAAAAAGCCTAGGGTACACATAGCTACTACTCCCTCAAGGTAACTGTGCTAGGTACCAGGGAGATCAGTGATGATGGGAACTTAGCTCTCCAAAGCATCTACTGTCCCCCTTCCTAGACTGTAAGGTCTATAAGGGCAGGACTATGTTTGCTTAGTGACAGTCATGCTCAGTAGATATTAGATGAATTAATAAATATTGTTCAAGGCATCATAACCTTGGTATCACAATCTAGTAAGTGGCAGAATTAGGAATAAACCTTAGGCTAATTTCAATATATCATGTGCCTCATCTCCATTAAATTATTGGTCATATCCTGGTCTGTCAATCCAAGATGAGTGCTTAAAATGGGGTAGAGAGCAAGCGGCATCCACCATAAGGTAATAAGACTATGCCTCTGTGCCATCTTTTGGTTCTCCATAATTTAAAGACTATTATTCATTTGAGCCACCCTGGGATGAATGCTATGCAGGTATGAGTAGAGACTTACTTTTCAGCTGAAGAAACTCATAGAAGTGTGATAATTTGCTCAAAGTAACATAAGAGCAAGCAGCAGAGTCAAGATTCTGTCTGATAAGGTCAAATATATCTTCTGCCAGAACAAGCTGCTTCTCTTGTATCAAAAGAATACTCTGGGGGCACTGATAGGGGCCTGATCCTAAGACCCTGTCTTTGAATTCTCTCCCTGTCCAAATTCTGTTCGCTCCTACTCAAGTGAAATTCCACATCTCATTCTCTGATGATTCCACCATTGGTCCATTTCCTTCTTTGTAGCCTGAGCCCTCAATATGGACATATGGTCTTATGTACCAGAACATAGTGGCACAACGGTACTAATTGCTTAAACAGTGAAATACTTCTGTACCAGATGGTAAATACTAGCTGTCTACCGCCTCTCAGAATGTTTCAATATCCAACAACAAACAGGATGATGCCAGGCACAGCAGAGGATTTCCAGGTCTTGCTCCTGACTATTCTGATTGGTCTATAGGCATGCCATACTAGTTGCTAAATATTTTGAATATCATCTCTACCTACAGCGAATCTTTTCTGTGCTCTAAATTTTGATTTAAAACTCTTAGCTCTGTCTTAGCTTCACCCTGGAGATAATGTCTGCATGCCCCTTTCACCTATATCATCTGTTCTGTTTTTTGTGTGTCCTGCTAGCCACACTCCAATTGCTTACTGCCTTTTGGTTTTAGTACCAGTCCTCTGTGACACATGATTACCATGACTCCCCAAGGAATTTAAAAATGTAAAAGGCACTGATAACATCTGGAGGAGGCTAAGTAAAATCTGATTATTAAAGTTTCTCTTAATATTAAACACTTGAATTATTTATGGATATAAAGAATTAGAATACAATTAGCCAAAGTTACAACTTTAAACGTTATTCAGAAATAAGGCCACAAAAGACTCTGAAAAGCCACAGAAATCTTGAGAGAGAAGAGCAAAGTTGGAGGTATCACAATACCAGATTTCAAACTGTACTATTAAAGCCATAGCAATCAAAGCAGTAAGGTAGTGGCACAAAAACAGACACAGATCACTGGAATAGAATTGAGAGCCCAGAAATAAACCCACTTCTTAAAATGTCAGTGTGCTCCTACTACAAAGGAGGCAACAATATACAAGGGGGAAAAGACAGTTTCTTCAATAAATGGTGTTGGGAAAACTGAACAACTACATGCAAAAGAATGAAACTAGATCTTTCCTGCACGATAAACAAAAATAAATTCAAAATGGATTAAAGACCTAAATGTAAGACCTGAAGCCATAAAAGTCTTAAAAGAAAACAGGCAGCAGTAATCTTTTGGACATCAACCTTAGCAATATTTTTCTGGATATGTCACCCAAGGCAAGGGAAACAAGCAAAAATACACAATTGGGGCTACATAAAACAAAAAGCTTTTGCACAACAAAGGAAATCATCAACAAAATGAAAAGGCAACTTACTGAATGGAGGAAGATATTTGCAAATGACATAACTGATAAGGGGTTAGTATCCAAGATATATAAATAACTCACAGAACTCAACACCCCAAAATAATACAAGTAAAAACTGGGCAGAGGATCTGAATAGACATTTTTCCAAAGAAGACTTACAGATGGCCAACAGATACATGAAAAGATGCTCAACATCACTGATCATCAGGGAAATGCAAATCAAAGCCACAATGAGATCATAACCTCACACCTATCAGAATGGCTAGTATCAAAAAAGATAAGAAATAAATGTTAGCAAGGATGTTTAGAAAAGGGAACCCTCCTTGTTCACTGTTCGTAGGAATGTCAAGTGATGCAACCACTCTGAAAAAACAGTATTGAGGTTCCTCAAAAAACTACAAATAGAAGTCCTATAATCCGACTTCTGGGCATTTATCCAAAGAAAACGAAAATGATAATTTGAAAAGATAAATGCAGCCCTATGTTTACTGCAGTGTTATTTACAATGGCCAAGATATGTAAGCAACCTAAGTGTCCATCAACAGACAAACAGATAAAGAAAATGTGATACAGATGCAAAATGGAATACTACTGAGCTGTAAAAAAGGAGATCTTGCCATCTGCAACAACATGGATGGACCTACAGGGTATTTTGCTGATAAAATAAGTCAGACAGAGAAAGATAAACACCGTATGATTTCACTTATATAAAGAATCTAAAAAACAAAACAGACAAGCAACAACAACAAAAAAACAAAAAAGAGAAACAGACTTATAAATAACAGAGAAAAAACTAGAGATTGCCAGAGGGAAGGGGGCCAGGGTGATAGGTGAAATAGGTGAAGGGGATTGAGAAGTACAAACTTCTAGTTATAAAATAAATAAGTCACGGGGATGAAAAGTACAGCATAGGGAATACAGTCAATAACACTGTAACAACTTTGTATGGTGACAGATGGTGATTACAGTTATCTGGTGAGCATTTCATAATGTATGTAACTGTGGAGTCACTATGTTATATACCTGAACGTAATACAATACGCCAACTATACTTCAAAAAGCAAGCAAGCAAGCAAGCTGGCCAAAGAACACACACAGAAGGGTAATGAAGGACACTGATTACCCACCAAATATTACTGGACTGACAGCATAATTTTTTCAAGTTTTCCAAAGTCATTTTCAAACCAAGGAGCTGATACAGTCATGACTCTGATCAAAAAGAAATTAGAATATTTAAGACAGATGTACTGCTAAGACTAGTTTGATTAGGGAGAAATGCACTGCTATTTTGTTTGTACTCATATTTAGATCTAGACAATTAGCTATTCAGTCATCAACAAGGGAAAAGACAGACTCAGGATATGGGATATCTTTGGCAAATAAATAGTCAACATATTCACTAAAATCTGCTGGAGTCCACAGGGGACAAAAAGAAGGGTGAGACAACTTATGAAATCATTAAATTCAAGTGTCTAGTAAGTTTGCTAATCATCTTGTCTGGGCCTTTGCAAACATCTGCCAGCTATGTTAGATAAAAAAAAAAAAATTCCCACTGGTATCAGTCATTTCACACTATAATGTATGATGAAAAATACTGTGTATCTCAAAACAAGCAGCATGATATATTTTGCTTTTATGATATTTTTTTCATAATGAAGTACACATTGCCTTATCTTCAGGACCATAATTAAGTTATTGTATAAATGAAGAACCTTGGGCCTCACAGCCCATAAATGTATTGTTTCCCCATGCATATGACCTTAAGACATGAAAATAAATAAAATAAATAAAAAAAAAAAAAAAAAAAAAGAAGGGTGAGACAGTACCACAGTCAAGGAGTTAATCTGGCTACTATACTGGAAAGTGGATACAACAAGTACAGTGTAAACACACAGCACAGGAAGTGATATTTCATGAAGTTCAGAAGAGGGATCTCATGTGGGTACAGTGTTCACAGGAACAAGTGAGCTATGAGTCCAATCTTGACAGAAGAGTAAGATTTGAAGAGGCACAGAGACTGACAGCATTTGAGACATGAGCAAAAGGAAGGAAAACAGGAATATGTTTGGTACTGGTGGGGTGGTGGTGAGCTGATCAGCTGAGTTGAAACCCAGGGCTTGCAATGATCCCATGGGGAAGCTAGGGAAGGTATTTATCAGCGTCTTAGAAAATGGAACAAAATTATAAATATGTTGCTTTGGTGGTAATAAAAATTCTTTAAGGAAGCAGAGGCTAAAATTTGGAAAGCCAATCAAGAGAAATAGGGTACTCTTCCTAAAGCCGAAGGACACTGCTCAATATAACCACAGATCTCCACTAGAGGGCAGACAAGGTTTATTCGCTGGTTGAACCGGAGAAACTGCATCCACAGAAGATACTGAGAAAACATCATGTGTTGTTTAAAGACCGTTTTCAGTGCTTTCAACCTTGGACAGAGCCTTTAACTAATATATAAATCTTTCACAGAGTAGCTTTCTGTGTTATAAAATGCTTCTTAATTGCAAAATGGACCAGTGGAAAAGTTATACATTAGGAACCTGGCCTGGCTGACAGGGACATGTGCTTATCCATCACAAACATACCTGCAATCACAAACATACCTGGAATGCCAACAGCAGCACTCATCACTGGCTACCTTACCTCAAGCTTCCCCTCCCATCTCAAGCACATCCTAACCACCACTCAAGCCAATGACTAACAATGTGTATACTAGCTGGACCATGATTTCAATCCAGGTTCTCCTTTTGGTCAACTGAAGATGTGCTTGGTCTTAAGGACTCATCCTTTTTAAAGTCAGAGTGAGGTTAGGTCACCAGAGAGAGGTTTTTATATGTATATTTGACTTAGTAGGCTGAGGAGCTGTCATATGGGGGTGTTGGTGGGAGTCCTTAGGTCTCACTAACATAGCATGAATATTAACTTCCAAATAAAAAGGTTGAGAATGCCATCAAACTTTTTAGATGCTAAGGCTAGATTTTATAAAGTACCTAAACATTTTTTCTGTTTTGATCTCTTGCAAAATGTTTGTCATTAAAGGTGCAAGGGCAGTAGTAGGTTCACTTTCTGCCATTAGCCGGAAGTAGTTTTCTTCCACTCTTGATCAATGCTAGTATCACAAGTATTTTCTTTCTCCTTGGAAAATGACAACAGTTTCTTGAAAATGATAACATTTGGCTTCAGATATTAGGTATTTCAACTGCAGGTAAATTTTGCTATCCTGAAAATCTGGTAGTATCGTCAACAAGCCAGGCCATTGTGTATCTTAGACTTTGCTATGCTGTTCCCTCTGCCTATAATACACTTCATTCCCCTCTTTCCTTGCCTACTTCTACTCAGGTATAGTGGAACAGATCCTTCAACCAAGGTGTCCCATTTTCCATGTTGTAGATTCAGTCTTCAAGCATTATTTACTATGTATAATTTAAATACAAAAATGTAGTAAAAATTCCTAGCACAAGAATATTCATAGCCATACCTGTTGCATATTTTCACATGGTCAATCATTTTAGAGGCTTGCATAACAGAATTCTGATAGAAACAAAGATGAATGGGGCAATGTTTCAATAACAGGACCTAATCATCATTCTCTTCTTTTAGGAATGCATTCTATTTATCTTATTTCCTGGGAGTGGTAATACCTACCTCTAACCCTTGCAGAAAATAAAAGGATAGAAAGACCCATTAAGCTGTGAGCTTTTTGAAGGCAGGGACCATGTTTTGTCTTTATATTCAAGTACCTGACACATAGTATTTGTCTTGTTTTTTTGTTGTTGTAAACATCTTCATTGAAATATAATTCACATGCCATTCAATTCACCTATTTATTTTTTAGTATCTTCACATGGTTGAGTATGTTCTTAAGTATGTGGTCACACATTTTAAAACCATGCCATATATTCAAATATAAAAGGATATACACAGGAAAATAGTAAAATTAAAAAAAAAAAGTCTAATGACAAACCAAGAAAAGTAGTTTCACCATAAATAAAACAATGAATAATTCCAGTGAATCAATAAAAAAAGGCAAATACCCCCACAGAAAAATGGGCAAAGATAATTCACACAAGAGATATAAATGGGATGAAAAGGAAGTAAAAATATGGTTAGCTTGAAATAAAAAAACACACAAAAATTCAAATAACGATGCTGTACCATATCTTATTATTTGATATAAAACAAATAATAATGTGCAATACTGTCAAGAGGTCATGAAAATGGGCAGTCTTTTTGGCACTCTCAAGAGCTTTAAAATTGGTCCTATTGGGCATGTGCTATGGTGAGCGCTGTGAATTGTGTGCGACTGTTGAATCACAGACCTGTACATCTGAAACAAATAATACAGTATATGTTAAAAAAAAGACAGTAGGAAGGGAAAAATGAAGGGGAGGAAATCGGAGGGGGAGACGAACCATGAGAGACGATGGACTCTGAGAAACAAACTAAGGGTTCTAGAGGGGAGGGAGGTGGGGGGATGGGTTAGCCTGGTGATGGGTATTAAAGAGGGCATGTATTGAATGGAGCACTGGGTGTTATACGCTAACAATGAATCATGGAACACTACATCAAAAACTAATGATAAAAAATAATTAAAAAAAAGAAAAACAATAAAAAAAATTGGTACTATTTTTGACCTTATAGTTTCATGTCTAGAAAGGTATTCTAGCAAAAACAAAAACAAAAACAAAACAGAAATATCCCCAAAGATTTATATACAAGGGTACCAAATGCAGACTATTCATAATAGCAAACAAGTTGTAAGCCACCTTAATGTACAAAGACAGGAGAAGTTGAGTAAATTAAGAAACTGCTATACAATAGAATTTTATTAGGCCCTAAGTTTATACTGTTTATTTAAAATGAGAACATGATCAGAATGTGAGGATTACTGAAAAAAAAAAAAAAAAGGCAGGTTTCTTATGAGATGTGGGTTATAAGTGGTAACTTTCTTCTTTATGATCATTTATATTTTCTAAACTTTCCACAATGATCATGTATTATAATCAGAAAAAAAACTTTAAAAATGTGGAATAAGGACATGGGAGAAATGTACAGATTCCTATTCTTTTTCTTTTCTTAATTAGATGTCTTCTGATATATTAGGTAGAAGATTACATATATCATCAAACCAATATTTTAAAAGAGACATAATTAATAAGTTGGAAGATCAATAAAAGCCTCTATTGGCAGGGTGGCTACCTGAGTAAATGATATGCTCTTTTCTTCCTCTTTGAACAGCAGCTTCTCCTGCTATAGCCATGTGAACTCAACTCGAGTTCACAACTTTTCCTATTCAGTGTTCGTTTTCTCTAGAGCCATGCTTTTTAAACTGGGATACAAGTACTCCAGGGTCATGCCTTAATGTGGTAGGAATTACTGAAATCAAAGGATGAATATAAATCATATTCCCAGGGCATCAGTTTTACTTGATTGGAAGTAATATTTTTAAATTTTTTTTTTTTTTTAAGACAGAGGGGTGGGGAGGGGGAGATAGAGAGGGAGAGAGAGAACATTAAGCAGGCTCCACACCCAGAGCGGAGTCCATGGGGTGGGGGGGCTCAATCTCACAACCCTGAGATCATGACCTGAGGCAAAATCAAGAGTCTGACGCTTAACTGACTGAGCCACCCAGGCGCCCCAATGGGAAGTAATATTTTTATAGCAACAGATACAGATATATAAACATGAAATTTGAAGTAGACCATGAAAATTCAAATAAATCTCACTCTTATAATAGACTCCTTTAAACTCTGTATACCCAGGCTGCCAGAGGTTTCCTATTCACTCTCTTCTGCTATTAGAGAAACTTCCGGTGGAAAGATTGGAGAAGTACTGCAGAGGACTGCTGTGTGTAACTTTATTTACTCATGTATTTATGTATGTATGTAGGTAGGTATGTATGTATGTATTTTTACATAGGCCCTACACCCAATGTGGGGCTTGAACTCACAGCCTTGAGATCAAGAGTCACATGTTCTACCAACTGAGCCAGCCAGGCACCCCTTGCTGTGTGTAACTTTAAAATAAAGTTTGCGGGGGATGCCTGGGTGGCTCAGTTGGTTAAGCGTCTGCCTTCGGCTCAGGTCTTGATCCCAGGATCCCGGGATCGAGTCCCGCGATGGGCTCCTTGCTCAGCAGGGAGCCTGCTTCTCCCTCTGCCTGCCGCTCCCCTGCTTGTGCTCTCTCTCTCTCTAATAAATAAAATCTTTAAAAAACAAAACAAAATAAACAAAATAAAAGCTTGTGCCTAATACTGAGCAATTAACATACAAATTAAATTCTGGGGAGTATGGTCAGTTAATAAATATGAAGAGATCAGATGCTTATGACTCCCTATTCTAATTCCTTGATCTACCTCTGAGACTATAGGGGGCAGGCCACTTAACTTTATTTGGTTTCCATAAACAAAAGACTAAAAAACAAAAGTGGTGAAAAAGTTGATTGAGTACTTAAACAAATAAACCCAAAGCCTCCAAGCTTACTTGAAGTGAAACAGAGGTAATGAAGTGAAGAAAAAAATATGAAGTTATACATCAGAATGTGATTTAATTCCTAATATAAGTTAAGCCTAGCTAGTGATCCTTGCTAACACCCTAAACATCATAAGGAATCCAATTATTAATAGTTTTCCACAGTTAAAACACCCCTGGATTTATTTTATTAATGGAAATAAATGACAGAGGAAAAACATTGGCAACTTATTGCAGGAAGCTTTTAATTACACTCACAGTCCCTATTAACCTTGACAATCCACCAACTCAATGATAACAAGAGCACCTCCCCCACTAATATAAGTCTAACCAGAACTGCATGATTACAAAATGCTGTTTAAAAGAAAGGCAAACTCTTATAAGAGAGAACTATTCAGTCATCCGAATTTCCCCTCTAATTTGTTAAAAATCAGAACCATGTATTGTCAATTTTTAGATTATCAAACCCACCTCAGAAGCTTCTTGGTTATTCATTCTTATGTGTCTATTGTTTTTCATTAAATACTTCCACAGTGTCTCCCCATTTTCTCCTCCAGCCTCATTTTTACTTCTCTAAGGCTCCTATCTACCTTTCCCTTCCATTTTGCACAAACCTCAAGAAGTTCTCCCCTTGGTCTTTGAATTTTATACCTTGAGATAACTTTAGAAAATATTTATATTTTAAACTCTGGGAAAATATTATTGATGCATGTTTCCCACCATCCCCTCACCAGTTAACAGTCTAAGACAGAAGAAACTGTTATAACCAACTTTTAAATACAATCCTTTTCTTCTTCCATCTGCAGGGAGTTTGGGATATACCTCATCAGTGATGCTTTGGGTCATTAGAATTCTGACAATCAAGACAAGTAACTACAGGAAGGCTGTGATGATATAGTCAGATTAGTTGGCTAATTATCCTGTTATCTATTAGTAATGTATTCTTTGATCTAGATTTCCCCCTCAAAACTGAATAGAAATGGGGAGGAAACAGGAGATAAAAAAGGCAAACAATAAAAGGCAAGATGGGCATACCTGATAGGAAGCCCATTCCCCTATTTACAGATTCTAGTACAAAAAAGCTTAACTGAAAACATCTATCCTCATTGTCATTAGTTATTTCTTCTTGAGAAACTAGTACAGCCCCAATAGGGATTTAGCTATATGTGAAAATTCAAAAAACCAATAAAAAGCACCAGCAATGCCGTAAGAATGCAATTCCTGGAAGAAAAAGCAGTTTTAAAAAGACATTCCCCAGACAGTATCCTGGTCAGTAAACACTTCGAAGCAACCATCAAGAAATATTTATTACTTCCCTAATTTCCTGGAAACATAACTTTCTTGATAAACAATGCCTTGAACATCCCATGAAAAAAGTACCCAAGACTATTAAGTAAGTGTTGGTAAAATGAAATATTACATGCTACTATTTCATATAACTTAGAGTCAACTGAAACTGTGGAATAAAATATGGAATAAAATAGTAGCTACAAAGTATACTGCAGATTTAAAAAAAACCTCTCAAACTATCAAAGTAAATTGAGATGGCAGACAAAAATGCATTCATGCTGGGACGCCTGGGTGGCTCCAACAGTTGAGCGTCAGACTCTTAGTTTCAGTTCAGGTCATGATCTCATGGGTCGTGAGACGAGTCCTGAGTCGGGCTCCACATTCAGTGGGAAGTCTGCTTGAAGATTCTTTCCCTCTGCCCCACTCCCTGCTCACATGTGCCCACTCTTTCTCTCTCTCGAATAAATAAATAAATCTTTTTAAAAAAATGTTCATGCTATATTTTCTGCAAGATCTAAGAGACCAACGATAAGAAAAACTAGGCCTTGAAGAAAATCAATAGTGGCTTACAGTTTTATCTATACGTATGATATGAACACATGTACATAGTCATCATCAATCTCAAATAAATGCTTTCACAGACTGGATCATGGAACTGAGTTTTTATAAAGTGATCATTTCCAATTTTCATAGTTTTGAGGAGTCACATAATTGAATACTCAGTATGCACAATCCAATGGCAAGTAAGCAGTTATTAATAGTTGCCTGTGACAATTATGAAAGCTATGTAATGTATTCAGATCTGATCCTCAGCCTTTAGAGCAACTGCAGTGCATAGCTAACTTAATAATTAACCAATGCTGGGTTCATAAATACTTATTTCCTGGCCTGTATAAGTCAAGTGTTTAAAACAATTTCACATAAGTAAAATATAAGAAATATTAAAAATATTTCCACTTTTTAAACTATTCTATTTTACATGAACTAGTCCCGTGACATTTTCATATTGGGGGTGGGTTAGGCAAACTAATTCAAAAGTTATGGTTCTTCTCCTTATATTGATTAAAATAAAGACCAATGCCAATAATAGTTATGCTTATAATGTAGAGAGGCAAAATAAATGTAAATTAAACGGCATACCAAGGTTGTAAATATTCAACTTTTTCTCCATACTTCACTTCAAAAAGCTTGTGTGAGAAAAACAAAATCTGTTTCTATATACTCTTGACATTCTTAGATTCTTCTAAATGAATCCACCACAGAAATATGGGACATGACGCTTCAGACCTATATGCCCATTTATTTAAGAATTGTCTCATAAGTCACTCCAGTCTCCAAGTACAGTGCTAGGTGTTGGGGATAAAACAGATACAGTCCCTGCTTCAGTCTGATAAAGGAAGCAATCAAATAATCATAAGCAAATAAGCAAAAATAAATTGTAACTACAAGTAGTTGGGAAATAAAATAATAATTCTGGTGTTCATCATGCATACATACTGACTGCACACCCCAGGTCCAAGCTTTTATGCTGTTTGCAGTAAAAATCCTCACTCCCGGGTGCCTGGGTGGCTCAGTCATTAAGCATCTGTCTTCAGCTCAGGTCATGATCTCAGGGTCCTGGGATCGAGCCCCGCATCGGGCTCCCTGCTCGGCGGGAAGCCTGCTTCTCCCTCTCTCACTCCCCCTGCTTGTGTAACCTCTCTCACTGTCTCTCTCTCTGTCAAATAAATAAATAAAATCTTAAAAAAAAAAAAACTTCACTCCCTTCTAAAAGTTATTCCTCAAGGCTTCTTTCATTCCTCGTCATTCATTTACAGAATAAAACAAATTTAAATAAAACATTTCCATCGAATTTCTGATACGAGTGCTGCCATGGAGACCACCTCACAGGCTATTAATGTAGACTTTGGATTTTAAATCATAAAGAAGCCTACTGGAAAACTAGCTAGAAAAATTTTTTTAAATTACAATAGATATGAAATTCAGGTTAGATTGAATTCAGCCCACTGCCACCTCTCTCTTCCAACTGGTCCTTGGACTGTGCAGCAGTTTCTATCTCTGCTATTTGGGGGAATCATCAACCATAAGAACTCCAGGCACTTTCATTTTTCTCTTCTCCTATACCACTTCAAGTTATCCTAGGGAAATACTTCAGTCAAAAACATATTTTGCTTTGACCTTCTTACATCAAGGACTTGGTTCCTGCTTTTTAGGAAGAAAAATCATGCAAAATCCTAAAGTCTCTGATCTCCCTCGATCGGGTATGAGCACTCTCCTTTCCTAAAGCCCTATTCTTTCTTCTTGCATTTATCTTTTTTTTTTCAATTATAATTACATATGTTCACAACTTATTGTGTAAAGGACCCAATATTTACTATCAAAGTAAATTGAGATGGCAGACAAAAATGCATTCATGCTGGGACGCCTGGGTGGCTCCAACAGTTGAGCGTCAGACTCTTAGTTTCAGTTCAGGTCATGATCTCATGGGTCGTGAGTACTTACATACTCTGTAAGTACTGAATGAGTGAGTAAAATATGAAAGCAAATTATGAAAAACAAGTTTCTAGGTAAGGAAAGGGAAAATGAGTAAAATGGACTTCACAAAGATGAAAAAAGCATAGAGGGGTAACATTCTGGTCTATTACATAGCAATAGGGACATAAAGCAAATAATCAGCCTACCAAGGCTATAATAACCAAAGAATATCTAAATGTGTTATACCTAATAAACTTTGGAATTCATGGTGATAAGAAACTGGAAACAAGAGCTAAATAATAACCTGGGTCAAATTTGTAGCTAAGTAAAGGCAAAGGCCACATTTAATAAGATCGCGGATAGAACCAGAATCACCTCTTATTCAATGCATCTTGTCCTCTGAATTCAAAGATGCTGCCACCTCCTTATACACTAACCTACCCCCCTTCAGCAACTCCAGTGATATGCAACCTACCAGCTCAGTTACCTGAGACTGGCAGTTAGTTAACAAGTTGCACTTTTTCAGTTTCATTAAACTAAGCAAATTTTAAGTGGTATATATTTCTAGCTATGGAAAGCTTTTGTTAAAATGAGATCATACAAATACTGAAGAAAAACTTCTTTTGAGCCAGGTACTCTTTTACTTTCCTTTCTTCTGGCCCCAGTTTTCTCCAATCCTCATTTCCATAAAGCACATTTAATAGGCAATTAATAGCTCTTGGCTTTGGGAAAATCAACCTAGCTCTAGTTCTTCCTAAAGATCTCAGTGGGACCTAGGTTGGCCATATTTATCACTAATAAAATGGGGCTAACCTTGACTACCTAATCACATTTTCAAAGAGATTGCAACCATACCATGCTGTTGTGTTGATAATAATGGTGAGCTGAAACTTTTGCTTACATAAATCAAAGAGTTTGGGACATCAGTAAGCCTGATCTTTTTTCCTCAAAAGACAATTTCTATAAGGTTTCCTTTGAAACTTTTTTAAAGTGCCAAAGTAAAATTGTGAAGAAATTAAATATTTTACTCCACTGAAAACTAAAATGAAAAATATTTTCTATGCAGATGAAAGGCAGATTATAATTAATGAAATGTATGCATTATAGAAAATAAGCTGATTTGCTGGGAAGGCAACGTTGCTTTAATCAAACAGACAGGGTTTTGAGGAATTTCATGTGATATATTAAAAAAACAATAGTTTTATATTTTAAAAAGGCATTAGAAATGTTAACTTCGTGACATTTTCATTAAAAAATGATATAGAGGTGCACTGGGGGCACATATGATCACAAAATTACAGTAAAGTTTCCAGAACAGTATAAGCAAATATCTTCCTCATCCCACTCAGGATCTGACACCTTGCATTGGGCCAGTGTCCCTCTGGGTAGAAGTCTGCTTCATGTTCCTCAGGCTCTAACATCCCCTGTCTTAGGACATGTAATCCTTGCTTCCCCACAGAGACTCCTTCACCCGCTCAGGTTCTAACAATCCACTTCCGGGCGCCAATATTCTACTTACACTGAGCTTCGGCGCCTGAAGACACCCATCATGCTTAGTCTCATCTAATGGCTTTTGTACTGAATTGTTAGAGGAAGGAAGAAAAGTGTTTTATTCTTTAGTGCTTTTAATTATAAATACAAATAAAGACAACCACATTCCTCTAACAAATATTTACTGGACTTCAGCTACGTACAAGGCATATACTAGGTCCAGTGGAACTATGTAGCTCTCCAAGAGCTTCTTTTCTGAGGAACTCATGATACCTCTACTTATTACTCAGGATGTTTTTCAGTCTCAAGTAATTAAAAAAGCCACCTCAAAATGGCTTAAACAATAAAGAAAAGTTTCACCTTAATTCTGTAGCTGAACTTTAACAACATTGCAGTTTTTCCCCATCTTTGGCTCTGCCATCCGGATTGTGTCAGCATTTCTCTCAGGCTAATATGGTCCCAAGATGACTGCCACATTCAAGGTCCATCACATATATATCTAACAACAGTCAGCTGAAGAAAACAGCTCTTTCCCTGTGTCTCTTAAGTACAAGGAAAATTGTCCCAGAAGCGTCCTGTACCCCCACCTCCTCCAACTTCCCCTCTCATCTCACTGCTTTGAACTGGATCACATGCTCATGTTTAAGCCAACCACTGGCAAAGGCTTGGCACCCTCTGACTGGCAGTTAATGAAACAACAAATAATTTTATTTTCAACAATAAATAACCTTTATTTCCTACTTAAGCCAGTTTCTATTTACTCTCAACCAAGAATCCTGACAAATACATTATTTTTTAAAAGACTTTATTTACTTGTCAGAGAGAGAAAGAGCACAAGCAGGGGGAGTGGCAGGCAGAGGGAGAAGCAGGCTCCCCCCTGAGCAAGGAGCCCGATGCGGGGCTCGATCCCAGGACCCCGGGATCATGACCCGAGCAGAAGGCAGACGCTTAACTGACTGAGCCACCCAGGCGTCCCCTGACAAATACATTATTTACCACATTTTCCCATCTGCACAATCAAGGAGAGGTAAGAAAAGGAAAAAATTATTATTATTATTATTATTATTATTATTATTATTATTATTATTTTGGAGGGGGAGGGGCAGAGGGAGAGGAAGAGAGAGAATCTTAAGCAGGCTCCATGCCTAGCGGGGAGCCCGACACAGGGCTTGATCTCACAACTCTGAGATCATGACCTGAGCGGAAATCAAGAGTCGGCCGCTTAACCCATTGAGTTACCCAGACATCCCGAAGGGCGAAAAAATTTATTTCCATTTTACAGGTAGAAAAATAACCCAATGTGCTCTGCCTGTGAGAATATGTTGTCCTTCACACAAGCTGGAGAGTCCAACACAGATATTGAGATTACAATAAATAAATAAATGTGTGTGTGTGTGTGTGTGTAATTTTTTCTTACAGCAAAATATTCCCCAATATTTTGGTGAAAAAATTTTATACAACTGCCTTTAAAGTCGAGGACTGGGGCATGTTTTATGTGGCATGAACAAATGGCATTGGCTCAAAAAGGCATGACTCAAAGATGTTCATGTCCACCCAGCTCATTGCTGCCTAGATTACACACTCACTTTGCAACTACTATAGCTTCCTTGATGGCATACTGATCCTACATGGCTGCAAATCAAGCTTTTGTTCAATCTGTCCTTAAACCATTTCCTCCTACCTGTCTGGTTTCTCTATTTTCAGAGAGCCAGTCCTGGTTAAGGGAGATACCCCACTGTTCAGGCCACGTAAGAGAAGTTGTCATGGGCAAGGCCAGAGTGCTTACATAGTGTCTGAGTTTTAAACATCTGTCATTATAGACTTTGCCCTGCCATATAATATGAAACAAGGCAACTATAATTTGGTCAGAGGTCACAGCCCTAAAAGCAGATCTAATTCCTCTATGGTAAACCAGGAAACACTGCTGTTTACTTCTAACCTGTAGGTTAATACTGAACTAGAATAACTTGTATACTAAATACTTTAATAATCTCATTCTGTGGACATTTGTGTTTTTAGATATTATACCAAAATACTTCTTTACCTGAAAATTTAGAAAATTTTAACATAGAAACATGTATTCCACACAAATATCAAATCAGATGGGTTGTAATAACATATAGTATCAAAGTCTTAGTGGCTTAAAATAGTAACAGTTTATCATTTATGCTACATGTCCATCTTAGATTAGTGGAGATTTTACTCCATGTTACCCTCACTCACCAAGGACATGCCTGGTCACTATGGCAGGGAGAACAGAATAAAACGAATCATGCATCAGCTCTTAAGACAAAGCCTTCCAATTAGAAGTGACAAAAGTCACAAATTTCATTTGCCAAAGCAGTCACGTGACCATTCCCAGCTCCCAAGGAAGTATACTACCACCATTATCTGGGTGGGATAAGGACAATCAGAAATATTAGCTAACACAAATGACCACCATAATAATAGGTAAGGATACTGTATTATACAAGACGCTTTTGGTTACAAGCAACCTGACTTAAGAAAAACAAACATAGTAGTAAGGTAGTGGTACACATAACTGGTAAATCTAAGGGGGGGGGACTCAGAAATGCAATGATGCCATTAGGTTTCTATCTTCCCCTCTCTCTTTGGACTCTGCTTTCTTCTTAATCTTAGGCAGACTGTCTCCATGTGGTAAGTAGGATGACAACCAACCACACCAAACATATATCATCCTCTTAATCAGAGAGTCCAGAAAAAAGAACTTTATCCTTTTTACCACAAGCGTCTGTATCTATCTCTTAACAGACAGGGCCTGATTGGCCCTGACAGGGTCATATGCTACTCTGAATCCACCATGGAATCTAGGGAAAATGGGTACCTTGACCAGCCTGACATGGGTCTACGGACATATGGCTGTCCTAGTGGTAGAAAAGCAGGGCCAGGGGATTGTCAGCACCACCAGAATCATACAGAGTAGAACAGACAAGCTCCCAAAAGGAGAGCAGACCATACCAAATAAGCAGCAGCTATCTACCCAGAGAACTCTGTTATTTCATTTCCTTCATCATTCCCCTCAACTGTGATGACATATGTGAGATTAAATTCTATAAACATAAACTCATGTGGTCTTGGCTTTCATACTACAAATTATTGCTGATGTTAAGCCAGATCCATTGCCAAAGCATACCATGGAACGTATACAGGTAAATTCTGGGACAAAATTTCTTTAAGTTATTTTGCATAAGGCTCCTCTGAGTGTATGTAAATCCAAGCAATTAACAAGGAAATTTCCTATTATACAACCAATGTAATGGATGATTTTTTGAGATACCCAAATGAATAACACGACAACGTGATTACTAGGCTTACAAGTAAGAGGGTGAAAGAAGGGAAGTGACTTCCCAAGGTCACAGATAACGTGATTGTACTAGGATTTGAACCCAGCATTTCTCTTGGCAGAGGCAGAAGGCGAAATGGTCAGGCATCAGACTATAAGCTTTATAGGGCAGTGCTTTTTGGTTTCGTTCACAGATACATCTAGAGCATCCAGAACAGTGTGTGGCACATACTAAGTGGTTGATAAAAAAGTGTAAGGATTAAGTTCCTTTTCTTATTTTAATAGTCAACAGCAATAAAATAAACTTGATTTTCTCATTGTTACTCTTCTAAAATTTGGGTAAACAAATTTCTACAGAAATAAAATGCTCGGCTCCCAGGAAGTTCCAGGTAATACACAATGCAACTTGGTACATTCCTCAGTGTATCTTCTCTGAGCTGAGCAGGACAAACACAAAACAATGAAAACCAAAACAGAATGAAAGAGAACATTTAAAAAATCAACATGGTTACAGCATCTGTATATGAACATTTTTCTAGATCAACATAAGCCCATGCTACTTTAGGTTTTAGAAGTAGTGTTATATAATGCATAGCTAATAACTTAAAGAAGGTAGTTACATATAGTAAAACCTCCGTTTATCTTCCTGCAATAGCTGGTTAAGCCCTGTTTTTGGCCAATCCTTTCTCACTCAACACCCTTCCCACTGTCAGAACAATTTAGCTGATGCTTCTGGGTCTTCCCTTAGAGCAACAGGAGAAAACAGCCATGCCGGTGGAGCCGTCATGTCGGACAAGAGAATGGACAAGAAACAAAGCTCACTTTCATTTTTAAAATGGAATTATTCACCATCTGTGAACCATCTCACCACAGGAAGTCTCTGACAAAATCAGTAAGTAAACTTGATTGCAGTGAACTCTCACTGACTACATAAGAAACGTTAAATTTTTTCTTTTGGCAACAAAACTCCCTTCAAAATCTTGCCCTCTAATGTTCTCAAGCTAGAAGATAAATTTAAACACAAAACAAAGACTTTCTGGGCAGGGTCTGAATTCACTGCAAACTTTTAGAATAGATTCCCATCTACCCTAAACTCCCCAGGACTCTTATGAAAGATGACATGCTTTAGCCACTCTCCCTAGTTCCACAAAATGGATCATAGGCAGAAATGTATAATTTTAAAGAACAGGCTAAAGATAGCAAAAGTCAGGCAGTGAGAATTTCTATTAGCATGTGATATGGCAAACTTTAAAGTGAAAGAGAAAACACGTTTTCTGTGTACAAATTTCTTAGAAAATATTAAATTGGAAGATCCCAGTTTCCAGGCCTAGAATTACATCTCACTGAATGTTCCTTGCTTCACAGGGGTCAAGCAAGGAACAATCTATTTTGGAAAAGCAGTTTTGGGGGAGACATTATTAACATCTATCTCAAATACTGTCAGCAATTAACCTTGATCAACCTGAAGCTTTGCTCAGCAGTCTAATTACACACATTAGTTACCTAGCATTGTAGGAAACAAAGAAATACAGATGTTTCCAAGCAACTAACTATATTCTGTTGAGTTTCCTGTGTCAGACTGTATCACTGGCATTTGTGAAAAGCCAGCTTCAAAGCAAAACCATAGCTAGGGTTAAAGCGAACAACCATTCCTCAGCCTCCATTTCCATCATCTTCAAATGACATTTGTAAAAGTAAACCATAAGCTTGATGTTTCCTTACCCGTTGACTAGGCCAGACTCCTACAGTCCAGTGGTGACAGCTAGGCAAGTCCATATGTGACTTTTGGATGGAAAGCTACTCCAAGGACCACCAAGAGTGGGTGGTTCTCAGAGGAACAGATGAACCTTTTGTGAGACTGTTAAATTATAACAGCGGCTAACATTTATTATAGGTTTACAATATGCCAGGTCTTAATCTAAGTGTTAGCAGACATTGTCTCATTTAATCTTCACAATAACCCCACAAGGCAGGTATACTATTTATTATCTCCATTGCTCGGATGAGAAAATCGAGACTTAGAGATGGAAAGTAACTTATCCAGGGTCATACACTCTTCACCACACCATACTGACTTTTTGTCAACTTTCTTCTTATTAAGAGCCCCATCCCCCAACAAATGAGTTAATCAAATCAAATCACAGAAAAACAAAAAGCCATAAACAGCCGGGGCTTTGTTTTTCTGTACATTCTCAAGAGTACAACTAGGCAGATCTTTTTAAAATGTTAACTGGTTCACTCCCCAGCTGAACTCCTCAATGACTTCTTACTGTCTAGGGAATAAAGACTGAGATCTTTAATTTAGCTTACAAGAGTCTTTACCAGCTGGCCTTTGCTGACCTCACTAGCATCATCTCCCATTATTTCCTCCCTTATTTTCTATGTTCAAACTTTACTGGCCTTCTTTTGGTTCCTTGAATATGCCATAGGTTTCCTGACCTGTAAGTATTTCCTTCCCCACTCTCTCCACCCAGCTCTCTAGTTGACTTTGACTCATCTTTCAGAGCACAATTCAAAACACTAGTTCTCCAAGGAAGCCCTCTTTTGACCACTAACCCTTAAGGAGGTCAGGTCCCAGCCTGCTAGATTCTCATAGTATGGTGTACTTTCCTCTTTTCAACCAGCACAGCGTCTAGCACATAGCAGGTACTCTGTACATACTTGTTGGCTGAAAGAATAATGAGTGAAAGGTAACCATATACACAAGAAACGGAAACTAAGGTCATGCCCTTAAGGCACAGGGGTCAAGCAAGGAAGTATGACTATAGTCAGTTCTGCTCCACTTTTGGTATGTGCCTAGTGCTGCTCCACATTAGGCCAGTTTAAATAGTTCAAGGTCGAGCCATACAACCAGACCAGGGGAAATGGAGAAGGAAATGAAACAGTAGTGCTTTAAAATATGACTTAATGAGAGATGAAGCTGATCATAAGACCTGGACCTAGCTCACATGGTAGAATTTAAATTATTATGACACAACAACATCATATTTGATTATGTTCCAGTGGCTTTTAACTGCTATTTACTTGTTATATGTAGAGCTCATAACAGGAAGGGCCATAAATTCTGAGGGCCAGAATTGCTTAGTATAGTCCTGGCTGCTCTGTAGCTCACTTTTAAGACATCTAAAAATGGCCTCGGTGAAGGTCCGCTAGTGTTAAAGAAGCTCTTTGAGAAGGAAACCCCCCCCCCCAAAAAAAAGGTTACATATCAAAAATTGAGAAGATACCCCCGCCCCCCATGAAGATCAATGAGCACTTCCACAGATATAACCTGTACACTAATCAGTTCCAAGGCTCTTCACAGTAGCCTGCAGAGATTCAGGCTTAAATGGAGGGGAAAGGTAGAGAGGTGCATATGATAAAGAGTCTTTTTTTCCCATATATTAATTTAGGGCAAATACAGTATCTCCTATCCTCTCATCTTTAAGACTACAAGTAAGAGACTCTAGAGACCCTGGCTTAGCTGGGTACTGGATTACTTGATTTTTAAAAATCTAAAGTAAATTTAAAAAACCCACTGCCTTTAAAATATGAATAAGACAACTGTGATATTCCAAAAGCCCTTCACAGTCTCACCATTTGAATGAAACTCCTTATATTTAAGGCTTCTTCTGTGTGTTTTAATTCCTCTTTTTGTTATTTATTTATATAGTTTTTACATAATTGCAGTCAGAGTATACATGTAAATTTTGTTCATTTTTATTTTATTTTATTTTAAAAGATTGGTTTATTTTTAAGTAATCTCTACACCCAACGTGGGGTTTGAACTTACAACCCTGAGATCAAGAGTTGCATGATCCACCAACTGAGCCAGCCAGGCACCCCAAATTTTGTTCATTTTTAAACTTGTCATATCAAGCAAGGAAAAGATTATTCTCTTCTTGAGCCACATTGTACCTAGTACATACATCTACTCCATTATTGCACTTACACTATATTTCAATAATCTTATTTAGATACGTCTCTTTTTCTAGGCTGTGGGCATTTAAGGCAAGGAATTGTCTTCTTTCTTTTAAAATAATATTTGTGAGGGGCGCCTGGGTGGCTCAGTGGTTAGGCGTCTGCCTTCGGCTCAGGTCATGATCCCAGCCCCCAGCCCCGCATAGGGCTCCCTGCTACATGGGAAGCCTGCTTCTCCCTCTCCCACTCCCCCTGCTTGTGTTTCCTCTCTCGCTGTGGTTCTCTCTGTCAAATAAATAAATAAAATCTTTAAAAAAAAAATATTTGTGGAATGAATGAATGGTAACTACGTAATTCTGTTCTACCCCTTTTTATTATTTTAGTATTTTTTAAAAGGAGGTAACACATGCACATGGTACACAATTCAAAAAAGGACAATATGATAAACATTAAACAAGTCCCCATCTCACATCTGTTTCCTGAGCCAACAAGTTCTTCTCCCTAAAGACAATTTTTAATTTTTTATATATATATTTTAATTTTATATATATATCTTTTTAATTTTTATATATATTACAAGATACAATCTAGGCATATTTAAAGATCTTAATAGATTCTTTTTCCTCTAATTTTTTTTATACAAATGATATACACATAGTGCTTTGCATCTTGGGTTTTTTTTTTTTAGAAGATTTATTTACATATTTGAGAGAGAGAGAGAGAGTGAGGGGAGGGGCAAAGGGAAAGGAAGAGAGAGAGAATCCTTAAGCAGACTCCCCACTGAGCATGGAGCCCAGCTCAGGGCTTGATCCCAGGACCCTGAGATCATGACCTGAGCAAAAATCAAGAATCGGTTCCTTAACCAACTGAGCCACACAGGCACGCTGTTGGTATTTTAACAATAGGAGATAATTCCATATTAACTCATACGGAAACACCTTGATGGACATCTAGGATATTTTGAATTTTTTACTATTATAAATGACTTTGCTATAAATATGCTTGAATGTATGAAATTTCACATATATAGGAAAATTTCTGGAGGATAAATTTCTAGGGCAAATGCTATGGACATAGAGAATTTTGATAGATATTTCCAAAATGTCCTCCACGGAGGTCATTCTAATTTACAGTCCACCAACAATATACAGCATTGCTGCTTCCCTTCTGTCTCTGCCAACACAACACAATATCACATTTTTTTGATCTTTGCCAATCTGACAGGTAAATAATGGTATTGGTTGTGAGGATTATTGAATGTTTTTTCATATGGTGAAGAGCCACTTGTATATCTTGCTGTGAAAGTCTGTTAATTTCTTTTGCACATTGTTCTGTTAGGTTTCTGATCTTTAAAAAAACTGTATAACACATTATGTATTATAGAAACTGGCTCTTTATCATATGTGTTGAAAATCTTTTTCCAACGTGTTGTCTTGTGACTTTGTTTATAGGATCTTTTAAAGTAGAATTTTTGGCTTTATGTATTTGAATTTATCAATTTTTTTTTAAGATTTTATTTATTTATTTGACAGAGAGAGAGAGACAGCGAGAGAGGGAACACAAGAAGGGGGAGTGGGAGAGGGAGAAGCAGACCTACCGCCAAGCAGGGAGCCCGATGCGGGGCTCGATCCCAGGACCCTGGGATCATGACCAGAGCTGAAGGCAGACGCCTAACGACTGAGCCACGCAGGTGCCCCAATGTTTTCTTTTATGGTCTCTGGGTTTTGTGTCTAATGGCTTCAGAGTTAATATTACCATAGTTTACCTAACCATTCCCTTTCTCCTATTATTAAACATATTCACTAAAATTTTAGTACTACACTTTTTAAATTTTTTTAGAAGAAGTTTTCAAGAATTAGATTTCTATGTCAAAGAGTTTGACATTATTATAACTTTTGACTGAACTGTCAGATTGCCAGGATTTATAATCTTCACCAATATAATTATCAAGTTAAGATGTACACATGAATATCATGCACAGATCTTTTCCAAACATAAATTTATACTAGCATTATTCAAATCTACAGTTAGGCTTATAATCCACAGTTTAAAACCTTGCCTCACACTTCTACAGAATCTGACCAGCCTAAGAATTGCTGTTATTTCCTGGGAGGAAAAAAAGTGAACAAATTCTTCTGGAGCAAAGAGGGAATTCAGAGGACTCTCCTGGAAAATCCTGAGAAAGTAACTTGGCAAATTAAGCATTGCAGTAGAGTCAAAAGAAGACAGCAGCATTTAAATTCAAGGCTGTACTTCACCATTCACTTCGTTCTTTCCCTTCCCAAGAGCAATGTCCCTTCCTTCCAACATTCTCTCCAAGTATCTTGAGGTTCTAGCCACCATGTAACATTTCTCAGTCAGCTTCTTCCTTTAGATGTCTTCTGCCTGGCTCCCGGATCAGTCCTTCAAGTTCTTTAAGTTCATGTAAGGCCAGGAAATAAGATGTTGATCCAAAGTGGAAAATGCAGTCCCAGCCCATGCATGCCAAGAGAGCACTTCCTCATGTAAATGTACCTAGTACAGCTATAGCAGAGATTTCCAGATTCTTTGGGGCTCTCTCTCTCATTTGCTGAAATTCATATACTGCTTGCAATACTTTTTGCTATCCCTTCTCCTTGCTGCCTCCTAGAGCTCTCTTTAAAGAAGCATTTTAGGAGAAAAGAATTATTATTGTAAGTTCATAATCATAAATTTTATGATGCTCCTGGAAATTTGGTACAGTGTCATGATGGGAATGCTTGTCAGACCGGACAGGAGAGTCACAGGCCTGGGGCAGATTCCAAGCACATGTCTGACAGGCAGTATAGCTTGGTGAGCAGAGCCTTGGAAATCAGACTTGAACTTCACCACTTACTAGATGTGTGACACTAAGCAAATCCCTGAACTATTCTGAACTAAAATATCAACATGTTAGAGAGGCCCTTCTTGACCATCCTTTATCTAAATGGCTATTGTGCCTTGTTATTATTATTATTTCCCCACTGGTATTTTTCATTGCACTATCACATTTTATAATGGAATACTTATTTTTTTTTATTATGTGTGTTCCCCTGTAAGTTCCATTAAGGATGGGGTTTGATTTGTTCACCACTGGATACTCATTGCCTAGCATGGTACCCGCCACAGAGTAGACTCAAATAACTGTAGAATAAATGAGCTCAGTTTCATTACCCCTAAAACATTATTCACATCAGAGATGTAATATGAGATAATACATGTAAAAACATTTACTACAGAACCAGGAACATGGTTAGAGTTCAACAAATGTTAGCCATTATTTTAGTTATAGTTCTCAGCAAGTCATGGCCTTTATAGCTCAATTTTCCTAACTGTAAAGTGAAAGGAAAAGTTACTAACCCTTCTCTGCTGCCAAAGTACACTGTAAAATTACAAAAAATAAACAAAAGGCATTAGGAGGAACTCAGAAGATAGGATCCATTAAGATTAACAATTTGTTAAATTTACAACTCTCCCATGACATTTGTCTTCATCAGGGCCATCCACTGCTCTCTCCAGGGTTAGCAGTTCTTCCCTAATAGTCTGAAATTGCAAGTTCACTAGGACTTCACCCCAACCACTGAGTAAAAAGGTATTTGGGAAAGCAAATTAGGGTTGAGAAGGACTGTGTTTGAATACAACAGTGGCAGCACTCTAGAAATTCCCAGAAAGAATGAAGAATTAATCCGGCATAAAATACTCCAGTGAGGGGCACGTGGGTGGCTCAGTCGTTAAGTGTCTTCCTTCGGCTCAGGTCATGATCCCAGGCTCCTGGGATCGAGCCCCACATCGGGCTCCCTGCTCGGCGGGAAGCCTGCTTCTCCCTCTCCCACTCCCCCTGCTTGTGTTCATTCTCTCACTGTGTCTCTCTCTCTCAAATAAATAAAATCTTTAAAAAAAAAAATAAATAGGGGCACATGGGTGGCTCAGTCGCTAAGCGTCTGCCTTCAGTTCGGGTCATAGTCCCAGGGTCCTGGGATCGAGCCCCACACTGGGCTCCTCGCTTGGTGGGGGAGCCTTCTTCTCCCTCTCCCTCTGCCTGTCTGCCGCTCCCCCCCTGCTTGTGCTCTCTCTCTCAATATCTCTCTCTGTGTCAAATAAATAAAATCTTAAAAAAAAATACTCCAGTGATATACCCAATTTCCGGTGATATGTACTACCTTACCTCTTGAAACATGAACTTGATTGTTATTAAGCCACCTCCTCTTTCCCTAAACTTCTGTCAAGAGTGTGTCTTTACAATATCCCAAATTCAGTCTTCAGATGCCCCCAGATCTATAATCTTATAATTCCTCTCTAGAGAATTTCTAAGAACCATGATTCTCAACTTTGGCTGCATGAAGTACCACCTATGGACCTCTGTAAAGAATAAAGATGTCCAAGACCCACTGAATGAGAAAGTTGCTAAGGTGAGATTTGAGTCTCTCTATGTTTAAAAAGCTCCACAGATTATTCGGGTGCAAAAAACAGAGCTGAGAACCACTATTCCATTTGCCCCTGACCTCCTAGGACCAGAATAATAATATTCCATTCAGGGGCAAAGGCAATCCGGCACAAGGATAGAAGCTCAGAGTGTCAGGCAGACTTGGCTGTCACTACCAGTGTGGTCACACACTTCAGGCAAGCCTCTGTTTCTTCAGCTTTAAATGGGAAATACTAAAAGTACTTAACCTCAAAGACTTGGATTCAACACTAACTTGTATGAAAATCACCTAGAATGTCAGGCAAATAATAAGTGCTAAATAGATTGCCTTGCTCACCTTTCAAAGGGTAAATTATTTCCAAACTGCAATCTAAAAAAGGCTGTATAATTTTATTAATGAAAAAACCTACAAGTCATGCCATCTTCTGATTTTCTTGCTTTCCTAAACCAAAATAAGGGACGAGTACACCTGAACAGGCCCCGCCTCAGATTATGAAAGCAGAATAACTCAGCTAGTCGGAGCTTTTATTTGGCTAATTTTATAAATTAGGCCAACCTCTCGGTGTCTGCCTGCAGTTGTTTCACTGCTACGTTATGTATCCATGTGCCAGGTATCTCCAAAATATGTCTCTGGTCAAAAGAAGGACCAGAAGTCGAACCAATATAAATCCAGCACAGGGTAAGCATGGTGTGCCTGAAGCATCATTTTTAGATTCCATTACCCAAGGCATTAAATATGTGCAACTTCTATGTTAGGCACTATGGAGAATACAAGGATGTATGAGAGAACATTTCTGGCCCTTCAGTGATCATTTTATGAATTCAAATAATATATTTTATTTATTTTTTAAAGATTTATTTATTTATGAGAGAGAGAGAGTGAGAGCACGCGTGCAGCAGGGAGGGGCAGAGAGAGTTAAGTAGATTCCGTGCTGAGCATGGAGCCCAATGCAGGGCTCGATCTCACGACCCTGCGATCATGACCTGAGCTGAAACCAAGAGTCAGAGGCTTAACCAAGTGCGCCATCCAGGCGCCCCTAAATAATATATTTTAGAAGTGGCCACAAGTTACTCACGCCACAAGGCAAATAAAGGATGGTGAAGAAAAGGAAAGACGGTCAAGATGTCCATTTTTTCCTCCTCCTCCCCTACAGGGCTAGACCATAAAGTTAAATTGAACCCAAAGATAACAGGGGCACTGTCCTGACTCTATGGAAGAGATGGTGAGACCAGGGAATCCTACATTTGCCCTGCTCTCTACGTAGCACAGAAAATGTGCTGGGTCCTGTAAGTACCTTATATAGTCATCTTATTTAATTCTAACAACTCTCTGAGACAGGTATTATTATTATCCCCATTTTATAGATGGGGAAGTGAGGCTTAGAGAAGTGAAATCACAAAACCAGGAAGTGGTGGAGTTGGGACTGTGACCCAGGTTGTCTGAACCTTGTGCCTGAGCTCTTTATTACACGATGCTGAGCCCTGGTCTGGGGGCCAAAGAGGGTCATCTAAAGAGCATAGCCTCATGCTCACATCAAAATCATATGGTCAAGAATTCACGATAGTGGTTATCTTGGGGGTTGAGGGTGATGATGGTTGGGAAGGTGAATAGTGACTAAAAGGGAGAAAGGGGGGTGTTAGCAGAAGGGGGAATTGGTGGAGGGGAGTGGTAATACTCCATTTCTTGATCTAGGTACGGTTACACAGTTTCTTGATGTGTATGAAAATTCATCAAGATACACATAAAAGTGCAAGTTAAGTGCACTTCTCTGTATGTATATTTTATTTCAAAAAAAGTATTACATACAAAGTCTAAAAGTGGTCTTTAATATTTTGTCTTTATGCTAGCTCCTAGCGGTATTGACACAGGAAGAATAAGTTTTCATAACTTCATGGAAAACCTGGCCCTTAATTGACACAGGTTCATTGAGGATTTGGATCACCGAATTTCAGTATCTTGTTCCTTTTTTAACAGAAGCCTAGCCAAGGAATTTCACTGAATAAAAGTTAAATGCATTGTAACTGAGTTATCAAATGCAAAGTCAACTCTTAGGATTCTAGTCAATATCTTATTTTGTCCATTCTTCAAGGAAACAGATGTTACAGACATTCAGACTGGAGCTCTGATTCAGGAGATGCAAAAATTAGTAGAGAGTTAAAACATCGTTCTTAATCCCTCATTCACATAAGAATAATCCTGGGACCACTTAAAAAATACCTATACCTGGGTCCCACTCACAGAGATCCTGATTTAACTGGACTGGGGTGAGACTCTTATTAAATTATTTTAAAAGGTCACCAGGTGATTCTTTTTTTTTTTTTTTTTTTTAAAGATTTTATTTATTTGATAGAGAGAGACACAGCGAGAGAGGGAACACAAGCAGGGGAGTGGGAGAGGGAGAAGCAGGCCTCCCGCCGAGCAGGGAGCCCGATGTGGGACTCGATCCCAGGACCCCGGGATCATGACCTGAGCCGAAGGCAGACGCTTAACGACTGAGCCACCCAGGCGCCCGGTCACCAGGTGATTCTAATGTGCAGACACAATGAGAACTACTGAGTTAAATGATAAGGGTAATTCTTTTTTTTTTTGTCTTTACAATTATTTATTTATTTATTTTTAATATTATGTTAATCACCATATATTACATCATTAGTTTTTTATGTAGTGTTCCATGATTCATTATTTGCAATATAACACCCAGTGCTCCATGCAGAACGAGGGGTAATTCTTTTTTTTTTATTTTTATTGTTATGTTAATCACCATACATTACATCGTTAGTTTTTGATGTAGTGTTTCATGATTCATTGTTTGTGCATAACACCCAGTGCTCCATGCAGAACGTGCCCTCTTTAATACCCATCACCAGGCTAACCTATCCTCCCACCCCCCGCCCCTCATGAGGGGTAATCCTTAAAATAGCCTTTATATACCCAAGATTACTAAGAATCTCATTTTCCCTCAGATAAGTCACTCAAGAGGGTAAGATTTTTAAAAAGAAAAGTTGAAAGTTATTTCTCATTTGTTACTCTAAGATAAAATAGTTGAACAATGCTTTCTGATGATATCTTATTCTGGAACAAAGAAAAATAAGTTTGACATCACAGGAGGTAGATCCTCTGTGTTATTTCTTCAGTAATAGCAACCACAATGGTGACCACAATGGTCATTCCAAGTCGTTTATTTACTCATAGCAGTGATAATCTTTTGTGAATTCTTGTTCGAATTCCTTCTGCTTAGGGTGTGACTCTCCTTTTCAGAGAAAGCAGTGAGTTGGGTTTTTTTTTTAATGATTATTTAAGCTATTCATGTGTGGTGGTAGTGGGATATCTGTTTAAATGTGTACATTATTTTAATGTAATTGTTTTGTGGGTGGGTCACCTTTAGAAAATATTTCATTATAGTTTTATATTCTATACTTGCAACCTGTTTCATGATAAATTGATACGTTGTCCTTTGTAATTTCTACATTTTGTGTTTGTACTTTTTCATTCATTTTAAACCTAGTTCATGTAAAATAGAAATATTTTATACGTCAATGCAGTATTTACCTTCTTTTGGTCAGCTCTGAAATATCTTTAATCTATATATCTATATCTAATCTGTTTTAAATTTTACTTGCAGTTTCATTTGCAAAAAAAAAACAAAAACAAAAACAAAATTTGTTTAGATCAGACTCCCTCCAAAGGGAAAGATAGGAATACCATTCATGGTGAAACTATGTTTTTTGCTACCGGCAACACTTTTATCCCATTCTCTGACCAGGTGCCCTAATCAGTAAGTGCTCTACTATGCAGCAGAGGTGATGCAGAAACAATTCAAATAACCCTCAACTCTGGTGGGACAGCTGTTTGCTGTTGGCTAACTGGTCATTTGGAACTCATAATAAAACTCACATCTCCTTAGCCACAAATTTTCACTTTTTTCCTTTTTATATTTGTGTGTGTTGTCCAGTGAAATGCTATCTCTGCAAATGAGCCTGAAAAAAGGAAAAAATACAGTACTAAGAGCTGAATGAAGGTAAATACAAATCATCAGAAATGACCAGATGCACATACTGTCGGCCTACACACCATCACCACCTTCCATCCAACTACTTTGGTTATCATTGTATCTGTAGGTTTATCCACAACATACAGTTGTGTGTTCTGCTCACAATCTCTAGAGTCTTACAGAAGTAGATATAGTGACCATAGCAGTTTTCCCCTTTTAAATATAGTTTTACTTTCTGAGCTAATAAATCATTCATTGTTTTGATCATCCCATATACCACATTCCAAGACTTAAAATATACAAGAAAAACAAGATGCTTCAGAAGAATTCTAAAGATTAAAGACCCTTCTATTTTCAATCCATAGGCTGGCTACTCAATAGCAGGCCTTGAATTAGGGCTTGCTTATCTTAACATTAATAACTTTTTACAATTCTTAAATCCTTTATCTTAAACTTAGTGAGGTTAAATATTCTCTCTCCAAAGCCATTCTCCCACTCCACAAAATGCCTACACATGAAAACTTCCACAGAAGTTGCCATCTAGAAGGATACTGCTATGTTCTGAGACAGCTGTCCTGCCCCAGAAAAGAATACAAATCTACAGTTTAAAAATATAAAGAGCACTGGGTGTTATATGCAACTAATGAATCATTGAACATTACATCAACAACTAATGATGTACTATATGTTGGCTAACTGAAGTTAATTAAAAAATAAAATAAAAATGTAAAGTATGCTAAACCAAATAATTCTTATTTTAGATTTTCCTTTCTTTTTGTCTGCCTTCTCCATATTGGATTCGAGGGTGGCCTTTTCTTTTTTTCTTTCTTTAATAAAAGGCTAACACTCCTTCCTTTCACTGGGCTAATCAAACAAAATGCTGTTTTGATTGCATGGAAGGAAAACGCATTCCCGACAAGGATTTAATATCCAAGCAAAAGAATGAAATAGACCACAAAAATAGTATGACCACCTACGTGTGTCCCTCCTGTTTGGTAGGGTGGGAGTGGGGTCAGACAAGCAGGGAAAGGAGAGAAAGAAACTGCTGTATTTTGAGGAAATAAACTGATGTAACAAGCATTTTCCTGACCTCCAGGCTGGGGAAGATATAACCCTGCAACAGTAATGAATCTACTTGTTTCTAGTTGAACCCCCACAAACATGATAACTGGAATTCCAGCTCACACAGAGCTTTTTCTCCTTTAAGGCAGGACAGCAGCAGCTATGAGGATGGAGAGTGAAGAGGACTCTCAGGAGTCTCAGTGGAGCTGCAGCCCCCAGTTACCCCAACCTGCTTTAGTCACTGCCTACCTTCTTTCTTATCTAAAGCTTAAGTGAAACTCCTGCAGCCGGAGCCAATGTCTTCTTCCTCTGTGACCTTTGCCAGTCACATTATCAACCCTGCTCCGGGGCAGATAGTCCCTTTTCCCATTATGGAGGCATCCAACAACCCTGTGCACAGCACAGGGAACAAGGAGCTGCTTCTATTCAGTAGAAGCTGAATAGGACCAGAGAAGAGACAGAAGCCTTTCTACACTCCTCCCCTCTCTTCCAAGAAAGCCCCAGGAGATCTAAGGCAGTCAGCCCTCTTCCAGAGAGAGCTACCCCTTCTTTGCCTCTAGCCAAATTTCTTTCCACTCATCCACATATTTCTTTTCTTCTCCCCATGTACTGCATATGAATGATTTTCTCCTCTCCTTTTCATGGTTTTCCATGAATATCCATAAAATTAACTTGTTGAAGTATAGAGTATACAATTCTCCTAAGGGTAGATTTAAAAAAAAATTCAGCTTTTTTTTTTTTTTTTTTTTTAAAGATTTTATTTATTTATTTGACAGAGAGAGAGACAGCGAGAGAGGGAACACAAGCAGGGGGAGTGGGAGAGGGAGAAGCAGGCTTCCCGCAGAGCAGGGAGCCCGATGCGGGGCTCGATCCCAGGACCTGGAATCATGACCTGAGCCGAAGGCAGACGCTTAACGACTGAGCCACCCAGGCGCCCCCCAAAAAATTCAGCTTTATTGAGGTATAATTGACAAATGAAATTGTAAGGTTTTAGAGTGTACATCATGGTGATTTGAGATACATATAAATTGTGAAAAGATTCCCCTCATTTGGTTAGTTAATATATTCATCACTTCACATATTTATCTTCTTTGTGTGTGAGAACATTTAAGTTCTGCTTTTTTAGCAATATCAATTATAAAATGCAATGTTATCGACTACAGTCACCATGTTTTATGTTAGAGCTTCAGATCTCATTCACCCTATAGCTGAAAGTTTGCTGTTAGGGTGGACTCTATACTTTATGCCTAACTTCCATAGCTCTGGGCCCAGCAATTAGTTCACGATAGTCAATCAATGCTTGGAGAATGAATGAATGAATGCATGTATGCATAAGTGAATTAATGAATACAGCCAACCAAAGTCATAATTCTGTTATCCTGAGATTGAAGAGAAAGCTCTTCAGTGATTGACTTTATCTCCTACTCTTCTTTACAACAGTTAACTTCTATTTCAAATAGTTACCAAGATCCCATACCATTTCCTTTGAAGAAAATTCAAACTGGGGATTTCAATCAGTTTACTCTCCAAACAATTTTGTTTCCAAGTTTAAGCCTTCATACTTGGAAAGGAGCTCTTCAATCTCCTTTAACGTGAGGGATGGGATGCTGAGGAAAGGGGAAAAAAAAAAAACGTATGGGAAGTACTCCCTAAGCAAACAAAACAGGAGAATCCAATACTTTTTAAAAGCTAGCCAGTACACTGTGAATTGTGCAAGACTGTTGAATCTCAGATCTGTACCTCTGAAACAAATAATGCAATATATCTTAAGAAAAAAAAAAAGAAGATAGCAGGAGGGCAAGAATGAAGGGGGGGAAATCGGAGGGGGAGACAAACCATGAGAGACGATGGACTCTGAAAAACAAACTGAGGGTTCTAGAGGGGAGGGGCGCGGGGGGATGGATTAGCCTGGTGATGGGTATTAAAGAGGGCACGTTCTGCATGGAGCACTGGGTGTTATACACAAACAACGGATCATGGAACACTACATCAAAAACTAATGATGTAATGTATGGTGATTAACATAACAATAAAAAAATTAAAAAAAAAAAAAGCTAGCCAGTACATGTAACCACTTTTGCCTTATGAAGAGGAAAAGACAACAAACCTGACTTAAATGAAAGCCCTGGCAATAAAATAAAGCAATCCACAATTATCTGCAAATACATATACCCAACTAATTATATCTCAGAGAACCATTAAAACTAGGGTCATCTTTTCCCCACATGTGTACAACTTCATAAAAATATTCTTCATATAGATTGCCAAGCACTGGTCTCTTTAAGACAAAATCAGCCAAAACATAAGCCAGTTTAATCCAGAGGATGCCAGGGCAGACTGAACAAAATAAATCTTGAGGAAAGTATATAAAGAGCCTTGGTATATATTCCATCAATGATGATGCTGCCTGCTGATAATGAGATCACTGATGGGTGGCAGCTGAGATCTGACGTCAGGGCTGCCCGTGCTTATCACACAACACCGTGCAAAGAATATAACCTTTCCACCCTCAGTCTGTCATCTGCAAAATGTTGATAATAAATGAATGTTCACATGAATTCCTCAGTTAATGTTTTCAAGCACTAGGGAATGAGCACAGCTCCAGCTATTAGTGAGTGAGTCACAATAACTAACTTCCTGCCATTCCACACTCATCATCAATGCTGAATGAAGTGCAACCAGATAAGTCAATGTAATAGTTGAAGAGGTCCTGAGATAGTGATCACTTTCTTTGTGCAATAAAGGTGAAGTAAAGAAGACAGTTTATGAGTTGGCAGTACTATGGTGATATACTTAAGAGGCACAGCTCACTTCGAGAGACAGTTTCCATTGGTGAAACTTTAACAATATTTATAGAGTGCCTACTATGTACAGTTAACATCCCAAAATAGACCGAATCCAGATTTTATCATCAAGGTTTGTAGAACCTAGTTTTAGCCATGGCTAGCAAAGCCGTTATCCTGTTGGAAGAGATATTTAAAATTTTTAAAAGTCAGTTTAAGAGCACCTGGGTGGCTCAGTCAGTTGAGCATCCACCTTCAGCTCAGCTCATGATCCCAGGGTCCTGGGATGGAGCCCTGCATCGGGTTCCCTGCTCAGCGGGGAGCCTGCTTCTCCCTCTCCCTCTGTCTGCCCCCCTCATGCTCTCTCTTGCTCTTTCTCTCTCAAATAAATAAATCTTAAAAAAAAAAAAAAAAGTCAATTTAAGTCCTCTAGCTTCAGCCTGATTGCATGGGTAATTTGCAATAATTAAGCAATTATGTTGGGGATCAGGTAAGATAAACAAAATTTATAACGTCTCATGAAATATAGTTAGATAGTTCCACATTTGAAATGACCCAGTAATTACAACACTATTTAGCTTAACATTATCAACAGTCAGGATGTGTTAGGTCTATGTACGTGGGGAATAAAGGTCCAGTGGCAGCAGCAATACCAAGCAGTTGTTATGGGGAAAGGGAAACCACTGACAATTAAAAAATGTAAAAACCCACAAAACAATCATTCTTTATTGAGGGAAAACTCACTCTAAAGTTCCAGGATACAACATTTCTCTACTTTGTAGATACGCCCTGAGTGGAGATAATTATGCATACATATACACCATACTACTTACATATACACTGATTTGCTTTCACAGACTATGCATTTGGCTGAGTGACGCCAAACAGATGAAATGATAGGCACTATCTCAGTCACATTTAAGAGCCAAATTTACCCAAAAAGCTTTCACTTGAAATACCAAAGGCTGTATAAAAACATACACGGGGGCGCCTGGGTGGCTCAGTCGTTAAGCGTCTGCCTTCGGCTCAGGTCATGATCCCAGGGTCCTGGGATCGAGCCCCGCATTGGGCTCCCTGCTCCATGGGAAGCCTGTTTCTTCCTTCCCCCCCCCCCCGCTTGTGTTCCCTCTCTTGCTGTGTCTCCCTCTGTCAAATAAATAAATAAAATCTTTAAAAATATATAAATAAAAAATAAAAACATATACCTACGTACATTGGAACCACTAAAGATATCTGATTCTTCACATTCGCAGCAAAGTAACACTGCTGATTCACTGTCTTCCAAATGAGAGCTCTGTAATATAAACAACATCATTTCAGAGATCTAAATGAATGGGGCCATGGGCATGAAGGAAAAGCCAGCAGAAATCACTGAGTCATGTTAGCTCATAGGTGAGAAGCTGCAATCCTGATTAGTGATGACTATTTTGGAGAGAATAAAGCCAACAAGTTGATTGGTTAGGTGACTGGAAAACTGAGGAATGTTTGATTAGCTGAAGCATTTTCTATGCTTTCCAATTTGGGCAATGGGGTGTCCCTTTTCTGTAAAGATGGTGCTACTAACCCTTTATAGTGTGTACTCTGAATACTTCTCAGAATGGGGTAGGTTTCTGTTCATTTATCCTCATATCCAAAGGTACATATTTGTTTTTTTTTTTTTTAAGATTTTATTTGTTTATTTGACGGAGGGGGCGGGGAGGGAGTACAAGCAGGCAGAGCGAGAGGGAGAAGCAGGCTCCCCGCCGAGCAGGGGGCCCAATGTGGGCCTTGATCCTAGGACCCTGGGATCATGACCTGAGCCGAAGGCAGACGTTTAACTGACTGAACCACCCCCCAGGCCCCCCCAAAAGTACATATTTGATATGACTGTTTATAGGACATGACTGGAGTATCTAACCACTAGCCTCATTAGCCCTCTGCTAACAAGTGTTTATAAGAACAGCCAAAAGATATGCCCTACCCAAGTCCCTCTGACAGATGCCAGAAAACAATTTAAAACCTTTCTTTCACTATCCAATCTCTTTTTCAATATCTGTCTAGAAGACAGATAAGGAAAAGGAGACAAAGAAGTGAAACAATTAGCTGGTAACACAAGAGTGTTTTTCCCTTATGACTACCACCACCACAAAAGAGAAGGAAAAAAGCTCTAACTCTGACCCATTAAGTTCCATCCAAATGTTTGTTATTTGAGTAACAGCTGCTGGAAACTGAGCTGTCCCTACATAGAGATGTAGATGCTTATGTCATCAAAACTTCTCACTATCATATTATCCAGCAATCCCACTTTTGGGTATAAATCCAAAAGAACTGGAATCAGGATCTAGAAGAGATGTCTGAGCTCTCATGTTCGTTGCAGCACTATTTACAATAGCCAAGATAATGGAATCAACCCTGATGTCCAACAATAGACAAATGGTTAAAGAAAAAGTGATATATACATACAATGGAATATTATTCAACCTGAAAAAAGGAAGTCCTAAGTGAAATAAGCCAGTCACAGAAAGATGAATACTACATGATTCCACTTATTTGAGGTGTCTAAAATAATCAAACTCACAGTAGCAGAGAGTAGAATGGTGGTTGCCAGGGGGCTAAGGGAGAGGAATAAATGGAGAATTTTTGTTTAATGGGTATAAAGTTTCAGTATTATAAGATGAAACAGTTATAGAGATCTGCTGTGCCACATAGTGCCTACTGTTAACAATACTCTATTGTGCATTTAAAATTTTTGTTAGGAGGGCAGATCTCATGTTAAATGTTCTTACCACAAAACAAATAACAACAAAAAATGCAAAGAGGCACAAGGAAACTTTTGGAGGTGACAGATTGGTTTAGTGATGGTAACAGTGATGGTTTCACAGGTATGTGCATATGTTCAAATTCATCAAATTGTATATATTAACTATGTGCAGTTTTTTGTTTATCAATTGTATCTCAATAAAGCTCTTAAATAAATGACAAACTTCTCACTACTACTGGCTGAAACTTAATCATATATAACCACTCTGTGGCTATCCTAGTTGACTGCTACTTTGATTTTTCAAAGCTCAAACTATGTTTCAATCCACTGAATACCCGCAGAGATTTAGAGTTTTAGAGTGCAAATAAATGAAAGTAAAGCTCAGACTATTCCTGGCAACTGCCTTCTCCTGGTTTATTTCCTTCCTACTTTTTTCCTACCCTGATCCTTTGCCTACTTTGGTTTTCCTTCTTACAACCAAATCTCATCTTCCAATATCCCTCCCTCTTCCTCTTTTAGAAAATAAACAGAAACCAAATATTTAAAACCACTTTTTAAATCCTGCAAATGCAAAAATCTCTTTATTTCTTACTCCCTTGCATTTTGGAGGGGGGAAAAATAAGAACAAGATTTATAAGATTTATTTTAGTGGGGGGGAGA